>NW_022334940.1:90133-203811 GCF_002776525.5 Piliocolobus tephrosceles
CCCCAGCCGCCCCCCCCCCCCCCCCCCCCCGCCCCCCGCCACACCGCCGCCCACCTCGGGTTCCCAAACTGCTGGGATTACTGCACCTGGCCTCTCTCCCTGCATCTTTATGTGCCTGCAACACCAAGAGGGAGCTCTTGGCCCCTGGGTTAAGGTCAGGGCTCCAGAACCCCAGGGTCAAGGCTATGGCCGCATCCCAAGGACGGGCATCCCTGCAAGAGGCTGCATCACACAGGCATGGAAGAAGCTCCCGTGGGGCCGGCTCAAATTCCTGCTGGGGAAAGCAAGTGGAGGTGCTCCTTGACGAAACAGGGCGATCCCACCGATCTCAGGGGTTCTGTTCTGGCGTGCGAACCTGGATCGTCCAGCCTGGGCCGGGGTGGGGAGCAGACCTCGCCCTTCTTTGCTGGGGCTGAGGGTGAGGGTCCCGTTTCCCCAAAGGCCTAGCCTGGGGTTCCAGCCACAGGCCCCACTGGGCAGCGCCCGGCCCCGCCCCGCCCCTCCAGGCCTGGCACTCGTCCTGAACCAAGATGGCGCCGGCGGCTTCAGGCGCGTCACGCCACCGGGGCGTCACGCGCACCGCCCTACGGGCACCTCCCGCGCTTTTCTTAGCCCAGCAGACAGTGGCGGAACGGGCAGCGGGGGAGTAGGCGAGCGGAAAGCATGGCCCCTGGCTTGGCGGTGGCCTGGGCGGTGCTCGGGCCGCTGTTGGGCTGCGCGCTGGCGCTGCAGGGCGGGATGCTGTACCCCCGGGAGAGCCCGTCGCGGGAGCGCAAGGAACTGGACGGCCTCTGGAGCTTCCGCGCCGACTTCTCCGACAACCGACGCCGGGGCTTTGAGGAGCAGTGGTACCGGCGGCCGCTGCGGGAGGTGCGATCTCGGGGCAGGGCCGGGAGGCGTCCGGAAGCCCGGCGGTGGGAGTAGGGGAGCCCGGGCCCCCTCAGGCTCTTTCCCCTGGGCGTCCGGGAGCTGGGAGCCCGCAGGAAGTTAAAGGTCAACGGGCTTGGGGGACGCGGCGTTGGGGGACGGGGAAACGGGGACACTCTGGAGGGCCGGGGTGGAGGAGGCTGGAGGAGGAGAAAAGACTTCTGCCGAACCCCTTCCTGAGGCGAAGGCCGAGCCTGTGCAGTGTCCTTCGTTTTAATATTTATTTTTTATTTAAAAAAATGTTTTTTGAGACTGGGTTTGCCCCTGTCTCCCAGGCTGGAGGAGAGTGGCGCCGTCCTAACTTCTGAGCTCACTCAATTCTCCCGTCCCGCAGTTTAGCTGGGGCCACCATGCCTGGCTAAAAAACAAAACAAAACAAAACAAAACAAAAAATCTTACCCGGGCTCAGTGGCTCACACCTGTAATCCCAGCACTTTGGGAGGCGGAGGCAGGCGAATCATCTGAGGCCAGGAGTTTGAGACCAGGCTGGCCAACATAACATGGTGAAACCTCGTCTCTACTAAAAATATAACAATTAACCAAGTGTGGTGGTTCATGCCTGTAATCCCGGGTACTTGGGAGGCTGATGAGTCAGGAGAATTGCTTGAACCCAGGAGGTAGAGGTTGCAGTGAGCTGAGATCATGCCACTGCACTCCAGCCTGGGCGACACAGTGAGACCTTTTTTTTTTTTTTTTTAAGATATAGGGTCTCACTAGTTACCCAGGATAGTCTCGAACTCCTGGCCTCAAGCCATCCTCCCACGTTGACCTCCCAAAGTGCTGATTACAGGCATGAACCACCCACACACTCCCCTGGCCACAGCAGCATGCACTGCACAGAGCTGGGCCCGGGGATTGGGAGGAGGGGACAGTTTAGACGTCCTGAGGTCAGCTTTCTGGTTTTCAAGGTTCAGATAGAGGACAGGACGTGACATCAGGCCAAGGACGCCACCCGTGCTCCCCTCCTGACTTGGATGTGGTCAGCAGAGAAGTGGAACCGGGTGAGGTCTGGGCCGCTTTTGCCTGGTCTACATCCTCTTTTTCTGACTTTGCGGCATTCAGTACAGGAGGGAGAGAGGAGGGGGCTGGGTGCCAGTGTGTGCCCCACTGACAGTGTCCTAAGCAAAGCTCCCCCCAACCAGCCCTCCTCCCTGTGACATGCAATGGGCCATCTGCCTTAGTCATGGGTGTGAACCTTCTTGCCTCTGGCTGGGATGTGGCCCTGGGCTCCCTCCTGTCTCAGGAGCTATTGGGCCCCATCCACTCTGAGGAGGAACTCCTGGCTCCCCTGGCCCAGGTGCACAAACCGCCCTGGCAGTTGACCCGTTATCAGCAAGTTATCTGTTCTGCCAAGAGTCCTCACAATGTATCAGGACTTTTGCACTAAGCCTGGGACACAGCTGTGCAGCACACTGGTCCCGGATCCCTTTGGGGGCCTAGGAGCTGAGCCTGGCCCTTCTCTCCACAGTCAGGCCCCACCCTGGACATGCCAGTTCCCTCTAGCTTCAACGACATCAGCCAGGACTGGCGTCTGCGGCATTTTGTCGGCTGGGTGTGGTATGAACGGGAGGTGATCCTGCCGGAGCGATGGACCCAGGACCTGAGCACAAGAGTGGTGCTGAGGATTGGCAGTGCCCACGCCTATGCCATCGTGGTCAGTGGGGCCAGGAGCAGGCAGGGTGGGTGGGCTGTTGCATGGCATGGGACCCCCAGCTGCCACCCACAGCCTGTCTGCCGGGGTGGGATGGTGAGGGGCCCTGCCCTGCCCTGGGCGCTGTGCCCTGTGTAGGGGGATAGGTGGCCTCATCTACCCCATTGGGATGCCATTCTTCCCGTCTGACGGGCAGGCCCCAGAGCCCAATACTGTTGGATATGTGAGGGAGTGCCTGATAGCTGGGCCCCTCCTCATGCCCTGACCTGCCACCCCCTCCCCATGTCTCCTGTGTCTGCAGTGGGTGAATGGGGTCGACACGCTAGAGCATGAGGGGGGCTACCTCCCCTTTGAGGCCGACATCAGCAACCTGGTCCAGGTGGGGCCCCTGTCCTCCCAGCTCCGCATCACTATCGCCATCAACAACACACTCACCCCCACCACCCTGCCACCAGGGACCATCCAATACCTGACCGACACCTCCAAGTGGGTACCATCCTGCTTCCATTGCACGCACCCACCTTCCCGCCCCACCCGGTGGTCTTCCTGCTAGGGACAGGGTGGCCTTTGCAGAGTGGAGGCCCTGGATCTGGGGAGGCCGGGAAGGCATGTGAGCTGAGGTCAAGGGACCCAGGGCAAGGGCCCAGCGAACCACAGTCCTCCCACCCTAGGTATCCCAAGGGTTACTTTGTCCAGAATACATACTTTGACTTCTTCAACTACGCGGGACTCCAGCGGTCTGTGCTTCTGTACACAACACCCACCACCTACATCGATGACATCACCGTCACCACCGGCGTGGAGCACGACAGTGGTGAGGGCTTCTGCTAGGATCCTCCCTCAGTGGGGCCCAGGGTGGCTCTGTTTGTTCCCTGTTTGGAAAGCTCTCCCAGGAAAAAGGTGCTCCCAGCATCTCTAAACCCTCACAGGTTCCCGTCCACCTACAAAGCTAAATTCCAGGCTGTCTGAGCCGGCACGGGCTCCCGAAATCACCCCTTGGAGAAGAGGGGTCTGGCCTAACATCACACAGCTCAGGGTGGCAGTCATGTCCCTTCGCCACTGTGCTGCTCTCACTCCAGCTTCCCTTGCTACACGTCATGCTCAAGGAACAGGCAGCTTCGGGGGGCCAGGCACGGTGGCTCACACCTGTCATCCAGCACTTTGCAAGAAGGCCCTGGTAGGAGGATCTCTTGAGGCCAGTAGTTCAAGACCAGCTTGGGCAACACAGCAAGGCCATCACCACAAAAAATTTAAAAATTAGCCAGGCATGGTGATGCATGCCAGTAGTCCCAGCTGCTGAGGCAGGAGAATCACTTCAGCCTGGGCGGTCAAGGGTGCAGTGAGCTATGACTGTGCCACTCCGTTCTGGTCTGGGCCACAGAGGGAGACCCTGTCTTTCTTTTTTTTCTTTTTTTTTTGTTGAGATGGAGGCTTGCTCTGTCACCAGGCTGGAGGGCAGTGGTGTGATCTCGGCTCACTGCAATGCAATCTCTGCCTCCTGGGTTCAAGCAATTCTCCTGCCTCAGCCTCCCAAGTAGCTGGGATTACAGGCACCCGTCACTACACCCGGCTAATTTTTGTATTTTTTTTAGTAGAGATGGGTTTCACTATGTTGGTCTGACTGGTCTTGAACTCCTAACCTAAGGTGATTCACCCTCCTTGGCCTGCCAAAATGCAAGGGTTACAGGTGTGAGCCACTGCGCCCAGCTGGGGGATACCCTGTTGTTGTTGTTGTTGTTGTTGTTGTTTTGAGATGAAGTCTCTTTGTTGTCCAGGCTGGAGTGCAGTGGTATGATCTTGGCTCACTGTAACCTCCGCCTCCCAGGTTCAAGCGATTCTCCTGCCTCAGCCTCCTGAACAGCTGGGATTACAGGCGTACGCCACCATGCCCAGCTAATTTTTGTATTTTTAGTAGAGATGGGGTTTCAGCATGTTGGCCAGGCTGGTTCAACTCCTGACTTCAGGATCCACCCACCTCAGTCTCCCAAAATGCTGGGATTATAGGCATGAGCCACTGGGATATCCTGTATTTATGAAAAATTTTTGTTTTAAGTTTTTTTCTTTTTTAAAACGTATATTTTTCAGGCTGGGCGCCATGGCTCACGCCTGTAATCCCAACACTTTGGGAGGCCAAGGCAGTCGGATCACGAGGTCAGGAGCTCAAGACCACCCTGGCTAACACGGTGAAACTCCATCTCTACTAAAAATACAAAAAATTAGCCGGGCGTGCTGGCGGGCGCCTGTAGTCCGAGCTACTCGGGAGGCTGAGGCAGGAGAATGGCGTGAACCTGGGAGGCGGAGCTTGCAGTGAGCTGAGATCACATCACTGCGCTCCAGCCTGGAGGACAGAGAGAGATTCCATGTCAAATAAATAAATAAATAAATAAAACATACCTTTTTCTTTTCCTGATATGAGGCCTTGCACTGTCGCCCAGGCTGGAGTGCAGTGGCAAGATTATTGACAGCTGTCATGGGGCTGCAGTTCTAAGTTTAAAGGAATTTAGGTGCTGTGCGCGGTGGCTCATGCCTGTAATCCCAGCACTTTGGGAGGCTGAGACGGACGGATCATGAGGTCAGGAGATCGAGACCATCCTGGCTAACACAGGCCAGTGTTAGCCTGTGTTAACACTGTGAAACTCCGTCTCTACTAAAAATACAAAAAAAATTAGCTGGGCATGGTGGCGGGCGCCTGTAGTCCCAGCTGCTCTGGAGGCTGAGGCAGGAGAATGGCTTGAACCTGGGAGGGGGAGCTTGCAGTTAGCCAAGATTGTGCCACTGCACTCCAGCCTGAGCGACAGAGCAAGACTCCGTCTCAAAAAAAAACAAAACAAAAAATATTTAGGCTGGGTGTGGTGGCTAATGCTTGTCATCCCAGCACTTTGGGAATCCAAGGTGGGTGGATCGCTTGAACTGAAAAGTTTCAGAACAGCCTGGGCAACATAGTGAGACCCTGTCTGAGAAAAAATAAAATAAATGAATAAAAAAGAATTGAAAAAAGAATCACACAGCAAGCGCAATGCAACATAGAGCAGTTTATTGCCCAGGAAAAGTATTTTGGAAGTTAAGTTTAGAATAGCTCGGGCG
Source organism: Piliocolobus tephrosceles (assembly GCF_002776525.5). Lineage (NCBI taxonomy): Eukaryota > Metazoa > Chordata > Mammalia > Primates > Cercopithecidae > Piliocolobus > Piliocolobus tephrosceles. The sequence goes on from NW_022334940.1 coordinate 95,796, forward strand.
CAGTGGCTTATGCCTGTCATCCCAGCACTTTTGGAGGCCGAGGCGGGTGGATCACTTGAGTTCAGAAGTTCAAACCAGCCTAGCCAGCGTTAGCTGGGCATTGTGGTGTGAGCCTGCAATCCCAGCTACTCAGGAGGTTGAGATGGGAGAGTTGCTTGAACCTGGGAGGTGGAGGTTGCAGTGAGCTGAGATTGCAACACTGCACTCCAGCCTGGGTGACAGCAACACCCCGACAAAAAAAACAGTGAAGTGCAAAACACACGGTTCACCCTGAGACACAGAATTCAGGACAGGGTGCTCATAAGGATGAGACAGCGCCGATTATTACTGGGGAAACTCCCTTTCTGGGAGTCTTCCATGATGAATTCCTAAGGAGCTGGGAAGAGGTGTTACTGTAAGCACGTTCCTGGCTGTCCTTTGGGTGCTGCACATGCGCAGGAGCTGTACATGCGTGTTCACACGTCACGTGTCTCAGCGCCGTGGCTGGCATGTCCAAAGGACACAGTCACTTCTTGACTACCTACCCAGCCTCAAGATCATAGCTCACTAGAGCCCCGAACTCCTGGCTCAAGCAGTCCTCCCACTTCAGCCTCCCAAGTAGCTGGGGCTGCTGGGGCTGCAAGCACGCACCAGCACGCCCGGCTGATTGTTTGTGTTTTTAGGGAAGAAGTGGTTTCCTTGTGTTACCCAGGCTGGTCTTGAACTCCTGGGTTCAAGCGATCCTCCCACCTCAGCCTCCCCAAGTGTTGGGATTACAGGTGTGACCACTGTGCCTGACCAAAGCCTGTAATCCCAGCACTTGGGGAGGCCGAGGCGGGCGGATCACGAGGTCAGGAGATTGAGACCATCCTGGCTAACATGGTGAAACCCTGTCTCTACTAAAAAATACAAAAAACTAGCTGGGCGAGGTGGCGGGCGCCTGCAGTCCCAGCTACTTGGGAGGCTGAGGCAGGAGAATGGCATGAACCTGAGAGGCGGAGCTTGTAGCGAGCTGAGATCCGGCCACTGCACTCCAGCCTGGGCGACAGAGCGAGACTCCATCTCAAACCAGCACTTTGGGAGGCCAAGGCAGGTGGATCACCTAAGGTCAGGGGTTCTAGAACAGCCTGGCCAATATGGCAAAACCCCATCTCTACTAAAAAATAAAAAAATTCGCCGAGCATGGTGGTACACGTCTGTAATCCCAGGTACTTGGGAGGCTGAGGCAGGAGAATCACCTGAACCCTGGAGGTGGAGGTTGCAGTGAGCCGAGATCATGCCACTGCACTCCAGCCTGGGGAACAGAGTGAGACTCTGTTTCAAGAAAAAAAAAAATTTAAAAAATTAAATAAAAAAAAAAAGCAACAGAAACAAATGGCTGCCTGGCAGCAGTGGCTGCAGGGCACTCCCGTTTGTGCCACTCAGGTCGTGTCCCTCCCTCAGCCCTGCTCTCTCTCGTTTCTCGCAGGGCTGGTGAATTACCAGATCTCTGTCAAGGGCAGTAACCTGTTCGAGTTGGAAGTGCGTCTTCTGGATGCAGAAAACAAACTCGTGGCGAACGGGTCAGGAACCCAGGGCCAACTGAAAGTGCCGGGTGCCAGCCTCTGGTGGCCATACCTGATGCACGAACGCCCCGCCTATCTGTACTCGTTGGAGGTAATGGTGGTTTGGGACTTGCCCAAGGGAGGTCTTTTGCCTGCATCTGGTGACCCTGGCTTCAGCAGGAGCCCAGGACAGGTGAACGGGCAGGCGTGGTCCTCTGAGCTTTCTGATGTTTCTCACCCTTGGTGGGAGGCCCAGTTTTTTTTTTTTTTGAGATGGTCTCACTCTGTCACCCCGGCTGGAGTGCAGTGGCCTGATCACAGCTCACTGCAGCCTTGAGCTCTCAGCCTGCAGCAATCCTTCTACCTTGGTCTCCTGAGTAGCTGGGACTACAGGCACATGCCACCGTGCCTGGCTAATTAAAGAAAAAGTTTTTGTAGGCTGGCCACGGTGGCTCATGCCTATAATCCCAGCATTTTGGGAGGCTGAGGCGGGTGGATTATTGAGGCCAGGAGTTTGAGACCAGCCTGGCCAACATGGTGAAACCCCATCTCTACTAAAAGTATGACAATTTGCTGGGCATGGTGGTACACACCTGTAATTCCAGCTACTTGGGAGACTGAGGCAGGAGAATTGCTTGAACTCAGGAGGCAGAGGGTGCAGTGAGCTGAGATCACACCACTGCAGTCCAGCCTGGGGAACAGAGTGAGACTGTCTCAAAAAAGTTTTTTTTTGTAGAGATGAGGTCTCAGGCTGTTGCCAGGCTGGTCTTGAACTCCTGGACTCCAGTGATCCTTCTGCCTTAGCTTTCCAAAATGTGAAAACTCCAGGCATGAGCCTCCTTGTCTGGTCAAGGGGAAGACCCCATTTTGAAGGGCAGGTCCCAGGGTCAACCAGGGAAGGGCAGAGCCTCTGATTGCTGCATCTCTGCTTACAGGCCCAGAGGCGGCTGCTGGCATGCACGAGGGGCCTTCCTGGCAGAGGGCTCAGGCTGTCGGGGTGCTCACACCTGGTGCTTTGGCTGTTGTAGGTGCGGCTGACTGCACAGACGTCACTGGGGCCTGTGTCTGACTTCTACACACTCCCTGTGGGGATCCGCACTGTGGCTGTCACCGAAAGCCAGTTCCTCATCAATGGGAAACCTTTCTATTTCCACGGCGTCAACAAGCATGAGGATGCGGACGTGCGTTGGGGCTCCTGGGTCCTTGTGGGGGCTGCTTCTGGTCACCCTCCACTTTCACCTTCCCTGTGTCCTGCGGTTGAGGGCAGCTCAGGGCAATGAGGCAAATGGCTCCAAATGGAGAGGGGACTCGTGGGGTGGCTCTCCAGGGTCCTGGCTCTCAGAGGAAGTGCAGCTTCGACAGGGACAGGGGTCACTCGGCTCTGCTGTCTCGTAGATCCGAGGGAAGGGCTTCGACTGGCCGCTGCTGGTGAAGGACTTCAACCTGCTTCGCTGGCTTGGTGCCAATGCCTTCCGTACCAGTCACTACCCCTACGCTGAGGAAGTGCTGCAGATGTGTGACCGCTATGGGATTGTGGTCATCGATGAGTGTCCTGGCGTGGGCCTGGCACTGCCGTGAGTCCCCGCTCTGCACCTGCTCTGCCTGCCCAGCCTATGGGCTGCACCATGACCCTCTGTCCCTTCCCTCCTGGCCTGCAGGCAGTTCTTCAACAACGTGTCCCTGCAAAACCACATGCGGGTGATGGAGGAAGTGGTGCGCAGGGACAAGAACCACCCCGCCGTTGTGATGTGGTCTGTGGCCAACGAGCCTGCGTCGCAGCTAGAATCTGCCGGCTACTACTTGAAGTGAGTGCCCCCTGCCTGCCCTTGGCTAGACTGGGGAGGAGACCCTGGCAGGTGGCTGGCTGGGGTGGGTGTGTGCTGTTCAAGATCAGCCTCCCGTCCAGCCCAATGGGAAGGCCGTCAATACCTGGACATTCAGGGGACCAAATACCCACCCACATTGTGTTTTTTGTTTTTTTTTTTTTTTTTCACTTTTTTAATTTGAGAAGGAGTCTCACTGTGTTGCCTAGGCCGGAGTGCGGTGGGGTGATCTCCGCTCACTACGACCTCTGCCTCCCGGGTTCAAGTGATTCTCCTGCCTTAGCCTCCTGAGTAGCTAGGATTACAGGCACCCATGAGCCACTGTGCCTGGCCTGTTTTATTTATTTATTTTTTTAAACAGGTTCTCACTCTGGTTGCCCAGGTTGGAGTGCAGTGGTGCAATGTTGGCTCACTGCAGCTTTGACTTCCCAGGCTCAGGTGATCCTCCTGCCTTAGCCTCCCAAGTAGCTGGGATTATAGATGTGTGTCATCGCGACCAGCTGATTTTTTCTTTTTCTTTGTTTTTGGATACAGAGTCACCCTCTGTTGCCCAGGCTGAAGTGCAGGGGCATGATCTCAGCTCACTGCAACCTCCGCCTCCCTGGTTCAAGCTATTCTCCAGCCTCAGCCTCCTGAGTAGGTGGGATTACAGGCACGGGCCACCACGCCCAGCTAACTTTTCCTTTTTTTTTTTTTTTTTCTTGAGATGGAGTCTCACTGTGGCCAGGCTGGAGTGCAGTGGCACAATCTCGGCTCACTGCAACCTTTACCTCCCAGGTTCAAGTGATTCTCCCGCCTCAGCCTCCTGAGTATTTGGGACTACAGGCACACACCAACACACTCTGCTAATATTTGTATTTTTAGTAGAGACAGGGTTTCACCATTTTCGCCAGGATGGTCTCGATCTGTTGAACTCGTGATCCACCCGCCTCGACCTCCTGAAGTGCTGGGATTACAGGCGTGAGCCACCACACCTGACCAACTTTTGCATTTTTCAGTAGAGATGGGGTTTCACTATGTTGAGCCAGGCTGGTCTTGGACTCCTGACCTCAGGAGATCTACTTACCTCAGCCTCCCAGAGTGCTGGGATTACAGGTGGGAGCCACCGTGCCCGGCTGATTTTTGTATTTTTAGTAGAGACTGGGTTTCACCATGTTTGCCAGATTGGCCTGGAACTCCTGGCCTCTAGTGATCCTCCTGCCTCAGCTTCCCAAAGTGCAGGGATTACAGGTGTGAACCACCGCACCCGGCCCCCTTTTCTTCCTTACAATCGTGCAGTTCTAACTCAGCGTTCAGAGTAGGTTTTTCACTTGCGGTAGAGGCAGCAGAGGTGGTAGAAATGCTTCTTGACTCATACAGCACACCCCAATTTCATGCAGTGCTTTGGGCTGAGCCAAGTCTGCAGCAGGCAGAAGGCTGTGAGAAGTTGTCGCAGGCTGGGCCATGGACAATTCAGAGCTCAGGCCACAGAGGTGTGCTCAGCAGGACTGGGTGGACAGGACGTTTGTTGCGAAGGGAAGGGGAAGAGTACAGGCTTCCAGGAGCAGGTGTTTGAGGCTTCCAGATAGGCTTCTTTGGGAGGTGGCCAGAGGAGATGCCTGTTTTCTGGGGCAGGATTTGGAGGGAGCCACCCAGGCTGGAGAGGTTCAGCCAGGCTGTCCCAAGGCTTTGAAGCTTCCCATCTGAGAGCCTGGCTGTTGGAGAGTGTGGGTGTGGAACTTGAGTTAGGGGGTTCTGTTCTGACCTGTGCCAGTCACAGCCTTCAGATGGGCAGAGCAATGATTGGGGAGGGCGTAAAAGGAGAAATGAACCAAGGAAGGAGGACGACAGGCTTCAACAACAGTCTGGGCTGGGCGTGGTGGCTCACACCTGTAATCCCAGCACTTTGGGAGGCCAAGGTGGGTGGATCACCTGAGGTCAGGAGTTTGAGACCAGCCTGGCCAACCGATATTGAAACCCCATCTCTACTAAAAGTAAAAAAATTAGCTGGGTCGGGAGGTGGACGCTTGTAATCCCAGCTACTTGGGAGGCTGAGGCAGGAGAATTGCTTGAACGTGGGAGGCAGAGGTTGCAGTGAGCCAAGATGATGTCATTGTACTCTAGCCTGGGCTACAGAGTGAGATTTTGTCTCTCAGAAAAAAAAAAAGGGCTGGGTGCGATGGCTCACGCCTGTAATCCCAGCACTTTGGGAGGCCGAGGCGAGCAGATCACGAGGTCAGGAGTTCAAGAGCAGCCTGACCAACATGATGAAACCCCGTCTCTACTAAAAATACAAAAATTAGCCAGGCATGGTGGTGCGCGCCTGTGATCCCAGCTACTTGGGAGGCTGAGGCAGGAGAATCGCTTGAACCTGGGAGACGGAGGTTGCAGTGAGCCGAGATCAGGCCTTTGCACTCCAGCCTGGGTGACAGAACAAGACCCTGTCTCAAAAAAAAAAAAAGTCTATACTGTGGAGGACTCGGGTGGGTGCTGGGAGCTCTGAGCACGGATGGGTCCCTCTGTTGGGTTTTTCTTCCCTTCATCCCTCCTGGTTAACTCTACTCAGTATAAGGGCCATTTCCTCTTATTTATTTATTTATTTTTTGAGATGGAGTTTTGCTCTTGTTGCCCAGGCTGGAGTGCAATGGCGCGATCTCAGCTCACCACAACCTCTGCCTCGTGGGTTCAAGCAATTCTCCCGCCTCAGCCGCCTGAGTAGCTGGGATTACAGGCATGCACCACCATGCCCGGCTAATTTGTATTTTCAGTAGAGACGGGGTTTCTCCATGTTGGTCAGGCTGATCTTGAACTCCCCACCTCAGGTGATCCGCCCGCCTCGGCCTCCCAAACTGCTGAGATGAGCCACCGCACCCTTCCTAAGGGTCGTTTCTTCTAAGAGGCTGTCCTTGACTCTCCAGTCCAAGTTATGTTTATTGTCTAGCAGAGCCCAATTGCTGTCACCACTTGTCACTTCCATTTGAAACATTTCTTTCATTGTTTGTTTTTCAGAGTCAGGGTCTCGCTCTGTTCCCCAGACTGGACTGCAGTGGTACAATCACGGCTCATTGCCACCTCGGCCTCCTAGGCTTAAGCGATCCTCCCCACTCAGCCTCTCAAATACCTGGGACCATAGGCGTGTACCGCCATGCCAGTCTAAGTTAAAAAAAACTTTTTTTCCCCCAAGATGGAGTCTTGCTCTGTTGCCCAGGCTGGAGAGCAGTGGTATGATTTTGGCTCACTACAACCTCTACCTCCTGGGTTCAAGCAATTTTTCTGCCTCAGCCTCATGAGTACCTGGGATTACAGGTGTGTGCCACCATGCCTGGCTAGGTTTTTTTTGTATTTTTTTGTAGAGATAGAATTTCACCATGTTGGCCAGGCTGGTCTCAAACTCTTGACCTCATCATCCACCCGCGTCGGCCTCCCAAAGTGTTGGGATTACAGGCGTGAGCCACCATGCCCGCCCTAATTTTTAAATTTGTTGTAGAAACCAGGTCTTGCTATGTTGCCCAGGCTGGTCTTGAAATGCTGGTCTCTAGTAAGCCTCCAAAGTGCTGGGATTCTAGGTGTGAGCCACCGTGCCTGGCTCTTGCACCATGTCTCTGTGCATGCGTCTCCACTCCCACTGCAGGACCTGTGGACTTAGATTTGAGTCACTGCTGAGCACCTCACACCCAGCCACATGCCTACTTTCCAGGGAGTGCCCCTGTTTGCTTGATGCATTAATAAATACCCCACCCAAATCTGCACCCATCCACTCCTGTGTTCAAGAGCTGTTTCAGGGAGTCAACCTCATTTTTAGCAGTGTTCAGCCAAGTGACCACGGTTCTGTGTACCTGGAAGGGTGGCTGCTCCTCTGGGAGGATAGGATTCGGAGATACGGGGAGAAAGAGTGATGTTAGAGAGCTCAGTCTAGGACTAGAGGAACATGTGCCCTTACGTAAAATACATCTCCAGTTAGGGAAGAAAGCAGCAGCTCCATGCTTTTTTGTTTTTATTTATTTGTTTGTTCTGAGACAGGGTCTTGCTCTGTGGACCAGGCTGGAGTGCAGTGGCGTGATCTCGGCTCACTGCAACCTCCACCTCCCGGGTTCAAGTGATTCTTGTGCTTCAGCCTCCCGAGTAGCTGGGGTTACAGATGCATGCCCCCATGCCTGGCTAATTTTTGTATTTGCAGTAGAGATGGGATTTCACCATGTTGGCCAGGCTGATCTTGAACTCCTGACCTCAGGTGATCCACCTGCCTCGGCCTCCCAAACTGCTGGGATTACGGGTGTGAGCCCCCTTGCCTGGCTGCATGTTGTTTTCTAGCGGGGGAAGATGGGACAGAGAGGATGGGAGGGTGCCTGAGACCTTGGACTGACAGAACCCCTGTCTTCTGCCTTTTGTGGACAGGATGGTGATCGCTCACACCAAAGCCTTGGACCCCTCCCGGCCTGTGACCTTTGTGACCAACTCCAACTATGCAGCAGACAAGGGGGTGAGCCTGGGGGTCCCCATCCCACTTCTCCCTGCCTTTGCCTAGGCTCATCCTGAAACCTGCTCATTGGAACAGCTGGAAAGCACCATGCGCTGGGTTTTTTTCATTTCATTTTTTTGAGACGGAGTCTTGCTCTCTCGCCCAGGCTGAAGTGCAGTGGCGTGATCTCGGCTCACTGCAAGCTCCGCCTCCAGGGCTCACGCCATTCTGCTGCCTCAGCCTCCCGAGTAGCTGGGACTGCAGGCACCCGCCACCACACCCAGCTAATTTTTTTGTATTTTTAGTAGAGACGGGGTTTCACCATGTTAGCCAGGATGGTCTCGATCTGACCTCTTGATCCACCCACCTCTGCCTCCCAAAGTGCTGGGATTACAGGCGTGAGCCACCACACCCGGCCAGCATTTTTACTAGAAAGAAGTATGTTCAGAACACATTAGAAACTAGCCAGTTGGACACAGAAGCCTCTGCTGCTCAGCTGTGAGCCCTGCTGTGCTGAAGCTTGGGGTGGTCCTACTCGGTCTTCCCTGCCCTGCTCCTAGGATGGACTCTTGCAAGTCCTCTACAGCCCACAGTGCTGCCTTGTGAAAGCTGCCTCAAGATTCTCTGTGACAGCCGGGCATGGTGGCTTACGTCTATCATCCCAGCACTTTGGGAGGCTGAGGCAGGTGGATCACTTGAGGTCAGGAGTTCAAGACCAGCCCAGCCAACTGGTGAAACTTGGTTTCTACCTAAAACACAAAAAAATTAGCCACGCATGGTGGTGCGCACCTGTAATCCTAGCTACTTGGGAGGCTGAGGCACGAGAAGCACCTGATCGTGGGAGGCAGAGGTTGCAGTGAGCTGAGATCGCTCCACTAACATTCTAGTCTGGGGGACAGAGCGAGACTCTCTCCCAAAATGAAACAAAAAAAGATTTTCTGTGAGAATGACTTCATCGGCCTCTCAGGTGGGAGCGCTTCTCCAGGGCAAGGTGAGGGGAAGCCCAGTGATGGGAGTGCTCCCTGGAGAGGACACAGTTCCAGTGGCGGGGGCCCTGGGCTTTGGCTGAGGACTGTGCGTTGGCAGCTGCTGTGCCTCTCACAGCCCTTCCCAGCTGCACACGTCGTGAGCATCAACGTGGAGTGACAGGCCTGCCTCCTTTGGGCCACTTTGTGACCATGTTTCCTGCCTATGGAGCAGGGTAATTTCAGGATCTAAATTGGTGTACTTGCATGTTCTCAGCCCCAGGAGGCAGCTCTTCCCGTTCTAGGTTGGTTTTTTTTTTTTTTTTTTTTTTTTGGTAGAAATGGGGTCTTGCAATATTGCCCAGGCTGGTCTTGAACTCCTGGGATCAAGCGATCCTCCTACCTTGGCCTGCCAATGTGCAGGGATTACAGGCATGAGCCACTGTGCCCTGCTAATTTTTTCACTACTATTTTTTGTAGAGCTGGGGTCTTGCTGTGTTACCCAGGCTGGTCTTGAACCCCTGGCCTCAAGCCATCCTCCTGCCTCAGCATCCCAGAGTGCTGGGATTACATCCCCTTCTTACCTTCTCTGTCAGAGGAGCCCCGCAGTGTGTGAGTGCTAAGTCATGCTGTCTTCTGGGTGCTGAATGGTCTCTGCTGCTCTGGTCCTAGGCTCCGTATGTGGATGTGATCTGTTTGAACAGCTACTACTCTTGGTATCATGACTATGGGCACCTGGAGTTGATTCAACAGCAGCTTACCACCCAGTTTGAGAGCTGGTATAAGACGTATCAGAAGCCCATTATTCAGAGCGAGTATGGAGCGGAAACGATTGTAGGGTTTCACCAGGTAAGCGGTGTTGAGCTTTCTGCTTGTGTGTTCTCTCGAGGCAGAGATGTCACTCACCTCCCCTGGCCTGCCCTGCGCCCACTGCACTGCTCCCCTCACTTCAGCTTTGGGCTCACCTCCTGCTGTCTCATCCATGTTCCCTCCTGCCAGCAGCCAGGCCTCGGCCCCCTTCGCTTGGTCCTCACAGGTGGCCTCCTTACCGGCTTTGTTTCCAGACAGCCTCCTATCACCTGTGCCCACATAGTCTTCTTAACAAATCCAAATTTGTATTTGTTTGTTTTTGAGACTGGGTCTTTCTTTGTCGCTAAGGCTAGAGTGTGGTGATGTGATCACTGCTCACTGCAGCCTTAACCTCGTGGGCACAAGTGATCCTCCCACCTCAACCTCCTGAGTAGCTGGGACCATAGGCACATGTCAACATGCCTGGCTAATTTTTTTACTTTCGTAGAGATGGGGTCTTGCTGTGTTGCCCAGGCTGATCTTGAACTCCTGGGCTCAAGTGATCTCCTGCCCCAGCCTCCCAAAGTGGTGAGATTACAGGTGTGAGCCTCTGCGCCAGCCACAGATGACAATTTTGGGAGTCCTGTCATTGGCTCCCCCAGGCCCACAGGACAAAGCCCTAAACCCTGGTCAAGACACTCAGTGTCCTCTGCTCTCTCCTGGGTTTTCATCCTCTTCTCGCCTCACTCCTGGCCACTGATCTGTCTCCACTGCCCTCGTTTGCTCCGCTCTTGCTTGAGCTGTTTCTTCTGCCTGGAATGCCCATGTTGGCACCACAATCACCAACTAAAAGATTCTTTTTTAAAAATGTTTATTTTTTAGAGATAGGGTCTTGCTATGTTGTCCGGGCTGGTCTCAAACTCCTGGACTCAACTGATCTTCCCGCCTTGGCCTCCAAAAGTGCTGGGATTACAGGCGTGATCCACTGTGCTAGCCTTTTTTTTTTTTTTTGCAGGGTCTTATTCTGTTGCCCAGGCTGGGGTGCAGTGGTGCCATCATAGCTCACTGCAGCCTTCAACTCCTGGGCTGAAGCGATTCCCCTGCCTCAGCCTCCTGAGTAGCTGGGACTACTGGCATCACCACCATGGGCAGCCTATTTTTAATTTTTTTTGTAAAGATGGACTCTCGCTATCAGGCTGGTCTGGAACTCCTGGCCTCATGTGATTCTCCTGCCTTGGACTCCCAAAGTACTGGGAATCCAGGCATGAGCCACCATGCCCGGCCTGTCCCCATTTTTTTTAATCCATCTGATTTTTTTGTCCTTCTCACCAAAGATATGTTGGTTTATCTTGTGAGGTTTTTTTTCATGTGAATTCCTGAACCCCATCCAGCCCCTCATTCCCACCCCAGCCAGCTCACACTTGTTTGTCAGCTCCTGGGACTCCCGTTGACACACAGGGAATAGCCACCCACAGTGGACTACGCTGTTCTGTTTGCACCCTTAAATTTATCATGCTTACAGAATGCCACTTCTGCAAACTAGTTAAGTAGGAGGAGGTGGCTCGTGGATATGCTCGCTTGCTCATCTGTTTTGAAAAGGTAACCAGCTCTGAATTCTTTTTTTTTTTTTTTTTTGAGATGAGTTTCGCTCTTGTTGCCCAGGCTGGAGTGCAGTGGCGCAATCTCGGCTCACTGCAACCTCCACCTCCTAGTTTCAAGCGATTCTCGTGCCTCAGCCTCCCGAGTAGCTGGGATTACAGCCACGCACCACCATGCCCACCTAATATTGTATTTTCAGTAGAGATGAGGTTTCACCATGTTGGTCAGGCTGGTCTTGAACTCCTGACCTCAAGTGATCCACCCGCCTTGGCCTCCCAAAGTGCTGGGATTACAGGTATGAGCCACCGTGCCAAGCCCCAGCTCTGAATTCTTAAGAAACTCTCGAGAGGGTCTAGGTCAGTGCTGATAGAACCTCTGCAGTGCTGGGCCTGGTGGCTCACACCTGGAATGCTAGCACTTTGGAAGGCCAAGGTCAGAGGATCTCTTGAGCCCAGGAGTTTGAGACCAGTCTGCGTAACACAGACCCCATCTCTACAAAAAATTTAAAATTAGTTAGGCATTGTTGTGAGTGCTTATAGTCCAGGATACTTGGGAGGCTGAGGTGGGAGGATTGTTTGAGCCCAGTAGGTCGAGGCTGCATTCAGCTCTGATGGCACCACTATACTCCCACCTGGGTGACCTTGTTTCAAAAAAAAAGCTCTTGCAGTGATGGAAATGTTCTACATTTGCACTGTCTGAAATGGTACACACTAGCTACACATGGCTACTGAGGTCTTGATATATGACTAGGATAACTGAATTGATTTAGTTTAAAATAATTTTTTTTTGAGACAGCCTCACTCTGTTGCCCAGGCTGGAGTGCAGTGGCGTAGTCACAGCTCACTGCTCGCCCTCCTGAGCTCAAGCGATCCTCCCTCCTTAGCCCCCAAAGTAGCTGGAACCACAGGTGTGCGCCACCACGCCTGGCTAATATTTAGGCTTTTTGTAGAGGCTGGGTCTCACTGTGTTGCCTAGACTAGTTTTGAACTCCGGGCTCAAGTGATCCTCCTGCCTCGACCTCCAAAAGTGCTGGGATTACAGACCTGAGCTACCACGCCCAGCCTGGTTTAGTTTAATTTAATTATATTTATTTATTTATTTGAGACAGGGTCTTGCTGTGTCACCCAAGCTGGAGTGCAGTGTTGTGAACACAGCTCACTGCTTCTTTGATCTCCAGGGCTCAAGCAGTCCTCCCACCTCAGCCTCCCAAACTGCTGGGATGACAGGCAAGAGCCACTGCACCTGGCCCAAAGACATATTTTTACCTGTAGTGTAGTGTAGCCTTAAGACTGTACTAGCAGATAGAGGTGGAAAAGTAATGTAAAGCGAATATCAAATTATGTTTATAAATAAAGCAGTTGCTCATTAAGTTGTTTTCTTTTTAAACTTCCTTTTTTATTCTGGGTTACATCATTCCCTGGCTGTCTTTACCCCAGCATCAGTGAGTCCTGCAGGCACTATAGCCCCCTGCGAGGACAGGTATTTTGGTCACTATCAAGTGGATCTTTATTTTTATCTAACATTTACAATTCTGCCAGTTCTGACTCTTACATTCTCTTTGCCTTGAATCCCAGGATCCACCTCTGATGTTCACTGAAGAGTACCAGAAGAGTCTGCTAGAGCAGTACCATGTGGTTCTGGATCAAAAACGCAGAAAGTACGTGGTTGGAGAGCTCATCTGGAATTTTGCCGATTTCATGACTGAACAGTGTAAGTGGCAGTTTGGCTTATGGGATAAGGTACCCGTCCTTATTTTTTCAGGTTGCCTTGCCAATGCTGGCCATTTCAATTATAAGAATATTGGAAACAAAGCGGGGAAGCTGGTTTAATCCATGTAGGTTGCGTTGAGAATTTCGTAGGGAAAGTAAGTTGTGCTTAGGAAGTAGGAAAGCACTCAGGCCCCCCCTCCCAAATATGGTCAGAAAGCAAACAGGAGAGTCAGCTATGGTGAGGCAAGTCTAGCTTGCCTTGTTCTTGTCTATTTCATAGCCAAGGAGGAAGGAAAAACGGGACCTCATTATGGATTTACTTTTGGGAAACACTCATTATTCCATAGTAGGGTACAAAGCCTGAGAAGCTTAAGGTATTTCAGGCTGTTGTATATTACTCACTTGCGAAAAGCAGGCTCATCGAATACAGGTAAGTTTCAATGCGTCTTAAATGTGGCAGCATTTAAAAGTCTTCAGGCTGGGCATGGTGGCTCACGCCTGTAATCTCAGCACTTTGGGAGGCAAGGGTGGGAGGATCGCTTGAGGCCAGGAGTTTGAGACCAGCCTCAGCATAGCAAGACCCCATCTCTACAAAAATAAATTAGCTAGGCGTGGTGGTGTGTGCCTGTAGTCCCAGCTGCTTGGGAAGCTGAGGCAGGCGGATCACTTGAGCACAGGAGTTGGAGGCTGCAGTGAGCTATGATTGCACCACTGCACGAGAGCCTGGGCAACAGAGCGAGACCTGCCTTTAAAAAACAAAATTGGTCTTCAAAGAGAGTAACATCTGTGTTCTCACGTGGGGATGGATGAGGGGCTGCCATGTTCGCTATGAATGTGTCCCATTTCTTCTTAGTTTATGGACTTACTGTAAACTCAGGATGGCAGTTTGGTGGGTTGGAGAAGGACATGGTAATGGTGGGAATTATATTACTTACAGGGGAAGACAGGCCTTTAAAAGGTTAAAGCTTAAAAGTGAGAGTGGAAAAGGGATGAATGAATGAACAAGATGAGGTGAGAAAGAAGAGGTAAAGGGAAAAGGAGAACAGGAAGCTCTTCTTCTGCGTGGCACCTGCAATAAATGGTGTCTGGGGACATCCATGATGGCAGTTTTGTGGAGAGGTGTGAGGCTTTATGTGATAAGAAATGAGCTGCAGGTTGGGTGCGGTGGCTTATGCCTGTAATCCCAGCACTTTGAGAGGTTGAGGTGGGCAGATCACCTAAGGTCAGGAGTTTAAGACCAGCCTGGCCAACATGGAGAAACCCTGTCTCTACTAAAAATACAAAATTAACCGGGCATGGTGGCACATGCCTGTAATCCCAGCCACTTGGGAGACTGAGGCATGAGAATCGGTTGAACCTGGGAGATGGAGATTGCAATGAGCTAAGATCAGACCACTGTACTCTAGCTTGGGCAATAAAGTGAGAGTCTTTTTTTTTGAGAGGGGGTTTTGCTCTTGTTTCCCAGGCGGGAGTGCAGTGGCACTATCTCAGCTCACTGCAACCTCCACCTCCCGGGTTCAAGCAATTCTCCTGCCTCAGCCTCCCAATTAACTAGGATTACAGGCATGCACCACCACACCCGGCTAATTTTGTATTTTTAGTAGAGACAGGGTTTCTCCATGTTGGACAGGCTGTGCTTGAACTACCGACCTCAGGGGATCCACGCATCTGGGCCTCCCAGAGTGCTGTGATTACAGGCATGAGCCATCGTGGCCGGCTGACTCAATCTTAGAAAAAAGAAATGAGCTGCATCACGATGGGCAAGTCGCCTAAGCGTATCATAAGCCTGTCCAGTGGGGATAGTGCCGCCACCTTGTGGGTGTTGTAAGGGCTGCATTTGACGAAGTACTTGGTGGTGCCTGTGTTCACTCATGGAAGAAACAGTCTTGAACATTTCCGTGGGGAAGGCCTCCTTTCTATTTAACATTTCCATTTAGTGGTGGTCTCACTGGGGACGGAGAGTGTCCTGAGAGCACAGCCCTGACGGGTCTTTGCCAGCTGTGTTTCCCACCAGCCTCAGCTCAGGCCTGATGACCACTGGTGGTGGGTGCTGACAAGCTGAACATCGGCCCTGCCCCAGAGGACTTTGAACTCCATGAGTAGGTCCCACGTTGGCACCTGTGGCTGGTCAGGACCCCGGCTCCCACTAGGCGCTGTCTCTTCAGAAAGACCCAAGCCTTTTGAAGGGTAACTGTCCTAGATACCCACAGCCCTCTGCCTACCTAGTTACCAGACAGCTGGGAAGCCAGCATGTAAACCTTATTTTTGCAAGTAAAAAATAAACTTTTGGTGCTTTTTTTTTTTTTTTTTTTGAGATGGAGTCTCACTCTGTCACCCAGGCTGGAGTGCAGTGGCATGATCCCAGCTCACTGCAACCTCTGCCTCCTGGGTTCAAGCAATTCTTCTGCTCCAGCCTCCTGAGTAGCTGGGACTACAGGCACCCACCACCATGCCCGGATAATTTTTGTATTTTTAGTAGAGCTGAGGTTTCACCATATTGTCCAGGCTGGTTTTGAACTCCTGACCTTGTGATCTGCCTGCCTTGGCCTCCCAAAGTGCTGGGATTACACAGGCATGAGCCACTGTGCCCGACCAATTTTTTTATTTTTAATAGAGACGGAGTTTTCTCACGTTGGCCAGGCTGGTCTCGAACTCCTGACCTCAGGTGATCCACCTGCCTCAGCCTCCCAAAGCGCTGGGATTACAGGCATGAGCCACCATACCCAGCCACTGTTTTGGGTTTTTCCCGTAACAGACTAGAAAACTAGGAATTAACACATGAGGAAACCTGAGTGTTTGGGCAGAGCAGTGGTATTTAAATATTTCAACCCATAAACTGTCATTTCACAGCAAGCATCCTGAAACTATAAGAGGACATTTGGCTGAACATGGTGGCTCGTGCTTATAATCCCAGCACTATGGGGAGGCTGAGGAGGGCAGATTGCTTGAGCCCAGTAGTTTGAGACCAGCCTTGGCAACATAATGAGACCTTGTCTTTACTAAAAAAAAAAAAAAATTAGCCAAGTATGGGGTTATTTGAGAGGCTGAGGCGGAGGATCGCCTGAGCCCAGGAGGTTGAGTGTCACTGCATTCCAGCCTGGGGGACAGTGAGAAAAAAGAAAAAAAAAAGACATTGCTATGTAGTGCCTACCTTGGATCCAGTGTGGTTCTAACTTGACCCATCAGAAGTCATCTGAATCACTTTGTGTTTTTTTTGTTTGTTTGTTTGTTTTTAGCACCGACGAGAGTGCTGGGGAATAAAAAGGGGATCTTCACTCGGCAGAGACAACCAAAAAGTGCAGCGTTCCTTTTGCGAGAGAGATACTGGAAGATTGCCAATGAAACCAGGTATTCCCACTCAGTAGCCAAGTCACAGTGTTTGGAAAACAGCCTGTTTGCTTGAGCAAGACTGACACCTGTGTGTCCCTTCCTCCCCGAGTCAGGGTGACTTCCACAGCAGCAGAACAAGTGCCTCCTGGACTGTTCACGGCAGACCAGAACGTTTCTGGCCTGGGTTTGCTGGTCATCTGTGCTAGCAGGGAACGCTAGAGGTGGAAATAAAAGATTTTCTAGTATGGAAATAAAGAGTTGGCATGAAAGTGGCTACTGAAAAGCATCTGAAATCATTTCTGTGCGTCGCGCTGTTTTCAGAGCCTTAACTATGTGTGGACTGTGGAGAAACTGCTGCTCCAACACCCCCACCATGTTCAGAGCAGCTGGTTCCAGAGGGCATCTGCAGGAATAGCCCCATGGTCCTAGGGCCGCCGTGTTTGTGTGGCAAACGGGGCCAGCCTCGACAGGGAGTAAGTAGAAGATGTTCACAGCTGCCGTTCAACTCCTCAGATGAGCTAAAGTCCCACATGTACCAACAAATTCATAGAAACGCGGTCATGCTGCAGCACTTAGCAGGGTCTGTGAGCCAGTTTCCACGTAGTTAAGCTGGCAGTGTCTGAACTGGAAGGTTAGAGGTAACTGGTTCTCCCAGGACATCGTTCTGACCTCAGCCATAGGGTCTTGACAGAAACGGACAGATGAGTGTAAAAGCCCATTGGCTTTATTGTAACAGATGCCACTGAGTGTGACAAGACCTCCTTAAACAACTCTGCCTACAAATCAGCATTCCATGGCTTTACACCCCGAAATGACGCCGCCTACCCCTCCCAGAGCACAGTCTTTCCTTAAGGACTCTATCCTCCCTCCCTCTCTTCGAGGGCTCCAGTAAGGCAAGGATGGTGCATCAGTTCTGATTTGAAGTATACGCTTTGGAAAAATATTCCTTTTGCTGTCCAGTCAGTTGAAAGTGAACCGATACAGTTTTGTTGTGTTGTGTTTTGTTTTGAGACAGTCTTGCTCTGTCGGCCAGGCTGGAGTGCAGTGGCGCAACCTCGGCTCACTGCAACCTTCACCTCCGGGGTTCAAGCAATTCTCCTGCCTCAGCCTCTGAAGTAGCTGGAACTACAGGCAACTGCCACCACTCCCAGCTAAATTTCTAAAAATATTTTTAGTAGAGACGGGGTTTCGCCATCTTGGCCAGGCTGGTCTCGAACTCCTGACCTCAGATTATCCGCTCGCCTCAGCCTTCCCAAGTGTTGGGATTACAGGCGTGAGGCACCGTGCCCGTCCTCCAGTATAGTTCTTGCTATAGAACTTGATTTCCCCTCTCTTGTGGTTGAGCCCCCTGTCTCCACACAGACCCTCCTTTTTAGCTTTCCTGTGCAAGCTCCATGAAAGAAAGAATAAAGTTAATTTCACCTGGTTTTATTAGGCATCGTCAGTCCATTTTTAAAAAATGAGAATGTAGTCAGTTCCAATTAAGATCTAGGGCTTGTATATTTTTTATCAACCTCTCTTTAGTTTTCAAAGGAATCAAGTTTTGTGTTCCAGTATGTCAAAGTGTAATCAGTAAAAGTTGACAAACATTAAGAAAAGTTAAATACAGTAGATACATCTAAATGGTTTACAAAGTAGGGGCAGTCCCTTTTTTTTATTTTATTTTTTGAGATGGAGTCTTCTTCTGTTGCCCAGGCTGCAGTGCAGTGGCATGATCTCGTCTCACTGCAACCTCTTCCCAGGTTCAAGCAATTCTCCTGCCTCAGCCTCCTGAATAGCTGGGATTACAGGCACACGCCACAATCCTGGCTAGTTTTTTTGTATTTTTAGTAGAGACGGGCTTTCACCATGTTGGCCAGGCTGGTCTTGAACTCCTGACCTCAAGTGATCCACCCACCTTGGCCTCCCAAAGTGCTGGGATTACAGGCGTGAGCCATTGTGCCCGGTGGGGGCAGTGTCCCTTTCCACAGGTCTTAAGCTCCAGCACAGGACACACTTGTTCTAGTCCATGAAGGATAGCTCAGCTGTATTTCCAACAGATTCATCCTTCTTGCCGATGCTACCTTTTTAGACGATTATACGTGGAGTATTCAAGGTAAGCCAAAGTAAAACTATGGAAAAACAGCTCATAATACATTCTGAGTGTTCACAGAACAGTAGGCAGCGACACATTTTGTCATTAATTTTTGACAATCACATACATCATAATCCCACAGGAATTCCAAGATCTAGAGGTCTGATGACTCTGAATCTCCTGCAAGTTACGTATGATTTAAGAGAAAAAGAATCAACCCTGTATACCTTAGAAATGAGGTGACAGTATTGACTTCAAGAATATAAGGCTCCTACCGAGTCTAAAAAGACCTCGTTTCAGCTTTTTTGGAATGCAACCCTGCAGTTTAAGAATAATGGGAGCACAACTTCCACAGGTAACTTCTACATTTATTTTATACCAAAAAAGTTATGTGCAACAAATAAACATTCTTACATATTTACATTTGGTTTTATTTACCAGTTAGCAAAACGGCGCCTTAAATCTCTGATAAAGAGTATTTCTATCTAGATTAAAGGGGAAACCTGCCCAGTGAACTCCATTTTAAATGAATGTTTACTCTGGAGCTTAAAGCACTAGTAAGAAATCTTTCTCATGGAACATACTAGACAGATCATACACCTAATACTTAGGTCATGCCTAATACAGTTTTATAACAAAACATTTCACCTTTTCTAGGCGAATTTGTAGTAAAAAAATGTTTAGCCAAGTAGCTGGGGCTCCCACCCTTGCCTTTTTTGTTTGATGGAAGGGTAGTTCTCACAATTAGAAACCGTAAATGCTGCCTGAGGTGTCTGAAATGTTTCACCAATGCTTGTGTGTTGGAGGAAAAGACATGAGGACAGAAATTGCATAATAGGTCATTAGGTCTGTCTCCCCAAATAGGTTACCAGAAGTCACAGTGGGCCTCCTTGTTGGCATCTAATATTGATTTTCAAGACAAGATCTCCTGTCACTCTTGGTACCAATCTAAGTTATGAAGTAACTGCTGAAGATAACTCTGTACTTTTGCCAATAGTCTTTTCAAAAACTAAATGAAAAACAATAGTCAACAAATAGTTTTTATTTATTTTTTATTTGAGACAGTTTCACTCGTTGCCCAGGCTGGAGTGCAATGGCACAATCATGGCTCACTGCAATCTCTGCCTACCGGGTTCAAGCAATTCTGTCTCAGCCTCCGGAGTAGCTGGCATTACAGGTGCCTGCCACCATGCCCAGCTAACTTTTGTATTTTTAGTAGCGATAGAGTTCCACTACGTTGGTCAACTGGTCTTGAACTTCTGACCTCAGGTGATCCACCTGCCTCGGCCTCCCGAAGTGCTGGGATTACAGGTGTGAGCCACCATGCCCGGCCAGCAAATAGTTTTAATTTCACTGTAGTCTTGGTCCTCTTTGAATGTAGTCTCTTTGAATGAAAATAGTCAATGCTTTGAACATCATTTGAAAGTAATGAATTTAAGGAGAGGACACATGTATAAAGGAACAGTGATTCTGGGCACACAGCCAGTTAAAGGAACAGTGATTCTGGGCACACAGCCAGTTATTTCACCAGAAATTTACCTTTACTGAGAGCAACTAGCTGTAATGCAAAACCAAATGAAATCCTCCAAATCACCCAGATTCCCTAGAATTTATCATCTAACCCCAATTCGTCTTATTTCTTCAAATGATACTTGTGAGCATCAAGTCAATAAATGGCTTCATTTGGAACAAATTACTTAAAAAAGATGAAGCATGGAATTACTGCTAAAAACAAATGTTTCCCCTCATCTGTCCTTTAACACTGGTGACTAGTAATGCTGCAGTGTTCAAATATTCAGTCTAAAACAGGCAAAACAATCTTCTAATTTTATAACACTGGTGATTCCCCCCTCTTCTGGGCAGAATAGAAGGTATAGAAGGGAATCTGAATTCTCCAGGGCAAAAAACACCCAATTAACACCACCAGGGTTCTGTTACTTACTGAGACACTGGCATTACAATGCTGTTATGACAGGCAGTACGTGTTCCTCTCTCAGTGAGATAAAAGGGTATTAATCCGACTGGGCCATAAGAATGTGGCAAAAAATTTTTATACAACTCAAACAGTGGTTTCACCGAGGTTTAGAAAAGCAAAGGAAAAACTGAAAGGGTCTGGCTGACCATTTTCCCATGTTTTCTTAGGTAAGAGTTGAAGGCATTTGCAAGAATGCAACATCAAGACAAGCTTTAACTATACTCTGCTGATTGATACAAAATTGGATGAAAAACCATTGGATACTGGGACACGAGGAACTTGTTTAGCACAACCGGTGTTATGTGTACCACAGTTTTAACCATTAGGCCATTTCCACTGTAGCTTCGAGGAAAGAACCAGAGGACTGCCTTGGTAGAGCTGGACGCGCTGCTATAAGACGGCCTCACTGTACAGCCCTCAAACCTGAGGACTTCTTTCTCCATAGGCACCAGATGGCCAATCAGTGCTTTCTAGATTCTTTAACTACTTCAGAATACAAGAACAGTACATCCATACTCCAACAGCCATTGAAAGATTCACATTCATGGGAAAACACAAGTCTTGATGAAATCTTGAGTTAAGCTATCTTTTAAGAAACTGGTTGAAACTGGTGAAAAGTTCATTACAATTCGGACTTGATACCTGCCTCAGGCTAGAAGACCTACGTTGCATCAATTCTGAGTCAGTTGGAAGGTACAGAATTGTTGCTGATCCTACACATTTGAATTTACAGAGCAGAGCCTGTCCCCCCCCTGCAAAGAGAAGGCAAATCAAGCACTCAAGAGGTACTGGTCTCATTGACTGTTTTTAACATAAAATGATTAATCAGATTGGAAGCACAAACATTACTGCTGCTTCCCAACCAGAGGAGTAAAATGATCACACAGGACCCTTCTGCAGAGTGCGGGTTTTCTACCTGACGGTGAAGACAGGAGGGCAGGACACTTCTGCCCAAGGTCAACACACAAAATATTTGGTTTGAGATTTAAGACAGAAGGCACTTTTAACATTCTGATGTCAGATGTTAACCATACAAACGTCCTGTCACAATTTCATTTGGGTTTACTTGAATCCCTTCCAAAATTCTTCTTACTGCATGTGTGTCATTATGCGAGCAGTGGCGACACGACCAGATTTAGCCTTGAGATGTGTCTACCTGTTCCTATTCTCCCAATGAAGCAAACTGCGCAGCATGTCAGCCCTGAAGGTTACAGATCCAGTATTTGACTGCAAAACAACTAAATTAGACATCCGAGTGGTTAGTGCAGAAAGAAACAATTAGCAAGAACACTGGCTCCCACTCTGGAGCGACGGGGCTTAGACTGGTCTCTTCCATCATAATACTGTTTGGCTGACTGGCACCAACGTTAAGGAAAAATATCTGCATGAAAATTCAACTAGCAGAAGAAACTTTACCTAATAATGCCAGGCTTATATTTCCAGCTTTTCTGCAAAGAAAAAATACCCATTTTCCCATCCTTGGTGTCCTGAAGGCCTTGGACTTGAAGGTCTGGCCACATGACTTATTCTGTAAGGTTAACAATTGGCCCAGTTTTATGACTGGACACAAACAGGACTTGAACATTCCAATTCAATTTCTTCCTTTCAGAAGAGGGAGATGAAAGGGAACCAACCACCCTATTATTATTTTTTTCACCCTATGATTTGCTGCACCCACAGCTGCCAGTACTTTCCACAAGATGCTGTGTATAGGCTATTTTCACTATCTCCTCAGTCAACGCTCAGCTGACAGTTCTTCAATGCTACACTCCAACTAAACTGTACAGTAAGTTCTGCAGAAATGGATCTAATATTTCTACCTTTATTTATAAATATCACATAAATGGATTCTAGTTGAATCTACATGTTTAAATCCATCAGCTAAAAACATATTACATATTGTAAACATGGCAATATTTAATACAGTATCTATTCTAGAATATTTTCATGTCATGATCACATTTGTTATACCTGAAATTGAATTTATGCACATTAAAGAATTACTAGCAATGGTTGCTGACTTTACAATTGAGGGCAGGGGGCTAGGGCTACATTTTATCATTTCAGAAACATCTTCAAAGTAAAGTTAAAGCTTGTCTTTGATTGGCTCGGCATATCCTTTTTGTATCCATATTTAAAATGAAGATTGACACAGAAAATAGCAAGGGCCCCTTCTAATTTACAGGGTTTTTAAAAATCAGTTTGAGATTCTTAGGGAAAGTGTCTGTTGTGAATAATAATAATAATAATAAAAACCTGCTGCAAAATAAACTGAATGGAAAAGGGGCTTGAGACTGTCAGGGCAGAGTCCGTTGGGCATCAGTCCTGCTTGGGCTGCAGCTGCTGCTTCCAGGCCTCGTTCAAGTAAACTAGTCGTTTGTAGTTGATAATGAGAAGAAGGAAGTTCAGCACGTACGTGACGACGCAGATGATGCAGAACTCCTTCAGCACAAAGTACAGAATGTAGGCCAGGTACAGGGACCCCACGACCGACATGATGGAGGACGTCATGAGGATCAAAGCCGCCACGGCGCTTGCTGTCATGCCTGTAAGAGAAGAGACGTGGGCTCAGTCAGGCCTTGGCGCTGGAGAGAGGCTTTCTGAGTGACAAGGACTAACACTGGGTGACTTGCTGCAGTGTTTGAATACTGATCTTCCTGCCAAACTCTGAAAATTGAGAACAGAAATACTGGTCTGTTTCATTAAAATTATACAGGTGGACTCTGCAGATCAAATGCTAGCTTTTCAGAGTTTTGAGATGGGGTTTCACTGTATTGCCCAGGCTGGAGTGCAGTGATACAATCTCACCTCACTGTAACGTCTACCTCCCGGGTTTAAGCAATTCTCCTGCCTCAGCCTCCCAAGTAGCCAGGATTACAGGCATGTGCCACCATACCTGGCTAATTTTTTGTTGGCCTGGCTGGTCTCCAACTCCTGACCTCAGGTGATCCTCCCACCTCAGCCTCCCAAAGTGCTGGGATTACAGGCGTGGGCCACCATGCCTGGCCAAATGCCAGTTTTATAGCTGCAATGTTTTTGATTTCTCAGTCTTTCAGGTGAAATATCACTAATTTCACAAACTAACCTAGTTGAAAATATGCACACGAAGCAAACATGCAGTCTCACAATCACATTAAGCAATGAAGCTGACTTGTAACATCAACAGCCCTAAGACACCAAATGAATAAAGGGACATGAGGACAGCAGCCTTTTCCTAAACCGAGCTGCACACATTTGGTGAGAACCTTCTCTGGTTTTCACTACAGCCTCCCCATCTGTGGAAATTAAAATTTGCTTTTCCATGTTTAGATCAAATTGATTAAAAATCCACAATGAGAGGTGACTACATCAATAAGCTGCTGAGGAGAGGAAAAGAAACTCTTGCTCAACATTTCAGGAAGGGCTCACCCTGGTGGATAAGGGAAACCACAGCTCATTGGCTGTATGTGGGCCAAACCCGATCAAGAAAAATGGTGGACATGTGTGCTAAACCCAGGCTCTCAGTACAAAAAGGCACCTAAAGCCAGGTGCAGTGGCTCATGCCTGTAATCTCAGCACTTTGGGAGGCTGAGGCAGGCAGATCATTTGAGGTCAGGAGTTCGAGACAAGCCTGGTCAATATGGTTAAACCCCCCTCTACTAAAAAATACCAAAAAAAAAAAAAAAAAAAAAATTGGCACGGTATTGCACGCTTGCAACCCCAGCTACAAGGGAGGCTGAGGCATGAGAATTACTTGAACCCAGGAGGTGGAGGTTGCAGTGAGATGAGATTGCACCACTGCACTCCAGCCTGGGCAACAGAGTAAGACTCTGTCTCATTTGAAAAAAAAGGGGGGGGGGCACCTGAATTCTGGACTCTATCTTCACATGTATTATTTTTAGTTTCCTGTGGCCAAATGCACATGAAGAATATGTGCATTTATTTTCAAGGACAGAGAAGGCAGAGCATGTTAAACTACCCTCCTACCCAATGACTCATGGATAAGGATAACAGAAACAGGAACAAAATAACAGGTGGGAGCAGGTTTAAAGAAGTCAATTAAAGAGCTGAAATCCCGGTGCCTGTTGGCAAAAAGAAAAGCAGTAAGAAGATGCGTATGGGGTGGCTGGGCCACAGCCACAGGACTAGACGTTTTCATAGGGCACTTCAAGACTAAGGTGCTGCTGAATTACTGCAGGGACTAGCAAATCTGGCCAGCTACCTGCTTTAGTAAATAAAGTTTTATTGGCATGCAGCCATGCTCATTCATTTATGTAATGTCTGTGACTGCTTTCACGCTAGAAGGCAGAGTTGAATGGCTGCAGCAACTGGCAAAGTCAATTTTCTGCCAGGCCCTTTACTGAAAAAGTTTGCTGACTTCACCTATGCTAAACAACTAACATTTCAAAATTAATGCAGTCACAATTTTATCTAAGAAAGTTAATTTCAAAATGATACGGGCAAGTTATTTCTTCCTCCAGGCCTCTCTTTTCTCAACTGTAAAATTGGGATAACAATCATGCTTACTTCCCAAGACTGCTGGACAATTAAATGAGCTGAGATAATGCAGGGTTAAAGCACTTAGAATAGCGTATAAATACCAGCTCTCCGTTAAATACTACCGTAATGCAACTAGGTACTTGTGGCTCAGGGTAAAATTCCCAGTGGAATTTAAAATGTGCTGTAACTCTAAATAAATGATGGTACAACTATGCAATGGATTATTCTGCAGCTGTACAAAAGACGACATTTAATAAACTGATATGGAAAAATCCCCACGATACATCCATCAAGCAAAAAAAGAAAAGAAAATGCAAGCTGTATAACAGTGTGTATAGCATCTGCCTTTTATATTTTAAAACGGAGGAAAATTAAGATTGTGTATGTGTACTTTCTCGTATATGCAAAAAGAAACTCTAAAACAATAACAAGCTACCAGCTGGGGCTGAGGAGCAGTGGAAACCAGGGAAAAAGAGAAGGGTTGGGACAGATTTTTCTTTGTGTAACATTTTATATATATATATATATATATAATTTTTTTTTTTTCCTGAAGGAGTCGCCCAGGTTGGAGTGTAGTGGCACAATGTCAGCTCACTGCAACCTCTGCCTTCTGGGTTCAAGCAATTCTCCTGCCTCAGCCTCCCAAGTAGCTGGGATTACAGGTGCGTGGCACCACACCCGGCTAATTTTTGTATTTTTAGCAGAGACGGGGTTTCACCATGTTGGCCAGGCTGGTCTTGAACTCCTGACCTCGTGATCCGCCCACGTTGGCCTCCCAAAATGCTGGAATTATTGGCATGAGCCACTGTGCCTGGTCCTTTTGAACCATGTGAATGGATTACCTATGAAAAAATTAAATTAAAAATGCTGTATCTCAAACAGCTTAGAAGGGAGTACAGATGTATACATATGTAACAAACCTGCATGTTGTGCACATGTACCCTAGAACTTAAAGTACAATAAAAAAGAAAAAAAAAGTGAGTACAGATGTCATGCTCTGGAAACTGTTAGGTTAGTTCAAATGTGCCTCATATGAAGACACCAACATTAGAAGGCACGTGAAGCATTCAAATGCAAGTCAAAAAATGCGAATGAAAAAACACATATGATACATATGATTTAAAATATGTATACAGCATGGCATTAAATTAATGGTATAAAAAGAAATTTGGCTGTAGCACCTCTATCTTCAAAAGTTAATCTAGTCAAAGGCTTTTCTTAGGTTCTTTGCCTTTAAGGGAAAACGCCTTGCATTTGGGCTTATACTTCATATTCTTCTTTAGAAATCCAGCAAAATGGAAATATGCAGAATACAGTGAAATTTCTCCCTCCTGCCCAACCACCAGACCCCTTTCTATGCATTTACATGCATGTATACAAACATGTTTATCCTATATATATTATACCAAAATTTGCATTTTTCACTAAATAGTATATTTATCTTTCTAGGATATAAATACAGATCTCCTTTTTCTTTAATGGCTACATAGTATTTCATAGTATTTTCTAATTTATTCAACCATTACCTATTTCTAAGCTAACTTTTTTTTTTTTTTTTTTTTTTTTGCTATTTCACACTGTACTGCTATGAATGTCCATGTGCACACATCTTTGAACTTCTGCAAGATACGCAGATATGGAACTGGGCAAACTCGACAGAACTACTGAGAATGATTTAGATTGATTGATTGATTGATTGATTGATTTATTCATTCATTTGAGACGGAGTCTCACTCTGTCGCCCAGGCTGGAGTGCAGTGGCGCAATCTCGGCTCACTGCAAGCTCCGCCTCCCGGGTTTACGCCATTCTCCTGCCTCAGCCTCCCCAGTAGCTGGGACTACAGGCGCCCGCCATCTCGCCCGGCTAGTTTTTTTGTATTTTTTAGTAGAGACGGGGTTTCACCGTGTAGACCAGGATGGTCTCGATCTCCTGACCTCGTAATCCACCCGTCTCGGCCTCCCAAAGTGCTGGGATTACAGGCCTGAGCCACCGCGCCCAGCCATGATTTAGATTTATAATTTGCCTCATAACAAATCAATTTCAGATAGAAGAGTTTTTTTTTTTTTTTGGAGACGGCGTCTCGCGCTGTCGCCCAGGCTGGAGTGCAGTGGCCGGATCTCGGCTCACTGCAAGCTCCGCCTCACGGGCTCACACCATTCTCCTGCCTCAGCCTCCCGAGTAGCTGGGACTACAGGCGCCCGCCACCTCGCCTGGCTAGTTTTTTTTTGTATTTTTTAGTAGAGACGGGGTTTCACCGTGTTAGTCAGGATGGCCTCGATCTCCTGACCTCGTGATCCGCCCGTCTCGGCCTCCCAAAGTGCTGGGATTACAGGCTTGAGCCACCGCGCCCGGCATGTTACATGTATTTTTAATGAACCAAATCAAAAGAGCTGACAGATAATGGAATATCAACAATTAAAATACAAAATCATTGGTATGCAACAAGATGTATAAAAAAGAAGAAAAATAAAATGCAAAGGTAACAATGGATGGATTTAACTCTCAAAGTATAAAAACTTAATAAAATATAAATTCATAACACTAACAAAAAAAGATAAAGAATGCGTTAAATGTTTGTAACACAATAAAAACGTACTATTATCGGGATCCAATATCTAAATGGACAATAAAAGGAAATTAAAAAGTAAAATTTAAAGTAATAGGTACTAATGTGTAACTATTAGTAATTTTTCCTGGTGAAGATTATCATTATGACTAAAAAAAAAAGAAACTTTACAAAACACATCTTAAAAATAAAGACTGCTAGAGCTTCAGGGAAACCAAAGAACTGAGGGAAAGCAACTTGGTAACACCGATTAAAATAGAAAATATCTGTGTTTTTTGATCCTATGCCTGGAAATTTATTTTGTGGAGATACTTAAGGAAGGAGTGGGAGGTCTTTAAACAAAGTTGATCAGTGCAGCATTATTTAGAAGTCAAAGGTGTGAAACCTAGATGTTAACAATAACAGGATAAACGACGCTATGTTGAAACACAGTTCACATTAAATTATTATTAGTTTTTGAGACAGGGTCTTGCTCTGTCCCCCAGGCTGGAAGTGCAGTGGTGTGATCTCGGCTGCCTGCAACCTCCATCTCTTGGACTCAAGCAATTCTCTCACCTCAGACTTTCAAGTAGCTGAGACTACAGGTGTGTGCCGCCACAACCTGGCTAATTTTTGTATTTTCTGTAGAGACAGAGTCTCGCCATGTTGCTCCTGGGCTCAAGTGATCTGCCCTTCTCGGCCTCCCAAAGTGCTAGGATTACAGGTGTGAGTCACCGCACCTGGCCCCAAATTATTATTATTATTTATTTACTTCTTTTTTGTGAGACAGAGTTTTGCTCTCATTGCCCAGGCTGGAGTGCAATGGCACCATCTCAGCTCACTGCAACCTCCGTCTCCCAGGTTCAAGTGAATCTCCGGCCTCAGCCTCACGAGTAGCTGGGATTACAGGCATGCACCACCACGCCCGTCTAATTTTGTATTTTTAGTAGATACAGACTTTCACCATGTTGGTCAGGCTGGTCTCAAACTCCCAACCTCAGCTGATCTGCCCACCTTGGCCTCCCAAAGTGCTTGAGATTACAGGCATGAGCCACTGCGCCCGGCCTCAAAATTATTCTTAAAAGCAGAAGACTGTAGGAATAGTGGATATGTAAAGGTGATGGGATTATGAATATGCTCATTAAATGTCCCCTCAATATATGATATTTTTACAAGGCTACAGAGTCTGTAAAATAGAAAACACATTTACAGGGAAGATGGGAGTGATAATTTCCTGGAATGGGACTGGTTTTTCTGGACATCATGAGATACTGCTGTCCATGATTAAACAGCAATTGACATAAATTCAACATTAATAAAATCTTAGCGAATCAAGTTTTCACAATACAAAGATGTTGTACATGCTAGTGGCTCTATAAATAACACATGCTTTTATTTAACATCAAGACACTTCAGCACAAAGACACAAAGTACTAAACGGAATATAACGAACTTATTTTTGTATTGATAAATACTTACCAAGTAATAACTGTAGTATATAAAATATAAGTCCAAAGACACTGTTTGGCTGGTTTAATACACCATCCTTTCCAAAAATGGAACCCAAAAGACCAAATCCTCGACCCCATCTGTAAAATAAGGAAAACCGGTAACCCTATATTGGAATTTCCCTATTTTAAAAAACGTAAAATTATTTGAGAATGTTATCCAATTCTAAAATCAACTAAGTTGTCAAATGTCTTAAATGTCCTGTGTTGAGAGTGATTTACCCCAAAGAGGGAGGCCAGTCACTAGATTTCTGATTAAAAATAATCATCTAAAATGAACATATCTAAAAGTGCCAGTATACCCATCTGAATCTCTCAGTTGCCAATTTCTATATATTCTCTTTTCTAAAGGTAGGGCAAAGTATTCATTTTCCAATGGCATTAGTATTTGCAGAAGGAGACTTCTCTCTGCTTAAGTCAGGGTCTCTTAACAGTGGACCACTGACATTTTGGGCTACATAATTCTTTGTGCTGGGGAGTGTTCTGTGTATTACATAACTAACAGTACCCTGGGGCTCCCCCAACTAGATGCTGCCAGTACTCCTCTACCCCAGGTGTGACTACCAAAAACGCAGTCACAGCCATTGCCAAATGTCCGCCGGGACACAACTGTCCCCAGTTGAAAGCCATAGATGTAAGGGGTGCTATTTATTCACTCAGAGAATATAGATTGAAAAGTTGTTTCTTCACAAATTTCACCAGGATATGCATTAAGCAATACACTGGGAATGTATTTTTTAAATGTAGGGCTGGGCATGGTGGCTCACGCCTGTAATCTCAGCACTTTGGGAGGCCGAGGCAGGCAGATCATGAGGTCAAGATTTCGAGACCAGGATTGCCAACATGGTGAAACCCGTCTGTACTCAAAATACAAAATATTAGCTGGGCATGGTGGCGTGCACCTGTAATCCCAGCTAAATGGGAGGCTGAGGCAGGAGAATCTCTTGAACCCGGGGAGCAGAGCCGAGACTGCACCATTGCACTCCAGCCTGGGCAACAAGAGAAAACTCCATTTCCAAAAAAAAAAAAAAAAGAAATACGGGATAATATCAGAAACTGTAGGTCTTTCCTGGACTCCTATATCAGAGGTAAAAAACTGGATACATTATATGCCCTATTAGTTTTTATTTGCAATTTAACTTTAAATCTTGCATTTGACTTAACATTTTTAAAACTTGACTTTCTTTTTTAAATTTTTAATATTTATTTGATAAAACTTGATACAAATATCAAGCTAACATTCATTTTGAATAACAAAACCTTTAAAGATAATGTTAACTCTGGATGGAATGAGAGTGCTTCTTAAGTACTAAAAAACATAACCAGTTATGGTGTTAAGTCAGTAGAGAAACACTCTAAATAAAATCTAAAACTTTGGTTCTGAAGACAAACTGCCCCAAAGCAAGAATAAATACGTGGTTCTTCACGGGCTACAATAATTTAATGGCACTCAATGCCCAAGATAGAGAATGAAACCCCTGCATAACAGTGATGTTGGGAGAGAAAAATCACCCCGATTTTACAAACAAGTGAAAGCCATGAAGATTTTTATTGTACAATTATACAATCCTTTTTTTTTTGGAGACAGGATGTTCCTCTGTTGCCCAGGCTACAGTGCAGTTGCAATCAGGACTCACTGCAGCCTAGACCTCCCAGGTTCAAGTGATTCTCCTGCCTCAGCCTCCCAAAGCAGCTGAGACTAAACAACACTCAACTTTTTTTTTTTGTATTTTTTTGTAGAGTTGCAGCTTTGCCATGTACCAAAGCTGGTCTCAAAGTACTGGGCTCAAGCAATCCTCCCACGTTGCCTCCCAAAGTGCTGGGATTACAGGCTGAGCTACCACACCCAGCCTTCAGTTATACATTTCAAAGAACATAAAATAATTTCCATTATATTCATGCATTCTTTCACTCATCTAAATATTCATTGAGCATGTACTGTGTGCACTGGTGCTAGGTGCTGGGGATGCAGAAGTGAACCAGCCAGACAAGGTGCTGCCCTTGTGGACCTTAAATTCTATTTAGGGAAGAAATAAACAGGTAAACAAATGCCAGGTTACCTGCAGAAATGGACACACCTGGTGACAGATACACAGGAAAATTAGAAGGGGAACCTCTAGATCAGTGCTTCTGAAATTTTAAAAGCGCTATCACTTTGGGGTCTGGTTAAAATGTAAGCTTTTCCTTCAGTGCATCCGTGGTGGGGCCTAAGACTCTGCATTTCCAGAGAAAACAACCCAAAATGAAAAGCTTGCAGGGGATACTGATGCTTCTGGTCTGAAGACCACACTTGGAGACCACAGCTGTGGGAAGAGAAGGGGTGCAGGAAGCTCCTCTAGCTCCATGGTCAGGAAGGACTTTTTTTAGGAATTAAGTTTTAAATGAGATCCTGAGTGATGGTAAGCAGTCAGTCTCATGAGCAATGGCAAGTCAAAGGCCTTGAGGTAGGAATGAGCTGTGGGTGTGCCAAGGAAGGCCATCGAGCCTGGGGCATGGTGATTGAGGAGAGTGACAGGAGAACTAGGTGCGAGTCCAATCATTTACATTATTTAGGGCCTTGTGTGTAGGCCGTGCCAAAGAGTTTGAATTTTATTCTAATTGCAATGAAAGATGTTTAGTAGCTTTCAATCCGGAGAGTGAGATAAGCTTATTTATGATCACTCTTTGATGTTGCATAAAAACAAACTGCTGGGGGCCGGAGTACAGACAGGGGGAAACTACATGCAACCAAACCTCTGAGCGCTACTCATCCCAGGCAGGAATTCAAATTTCAATCACTGCCTTTGGCAACAGAAATAAGTGGCATACTGCCAAAATGATCATGGCTAAACAGAATTTTTATATATTCAAAGCATTGGTCTATGCCTGATTATTCATGTAAGATCATATGGGTATTTTCCTTGAAAACAATGTGGCATCCACAAATGAATATATTATCAAAGTTATACATGTATAAGGTTTCAAAATAAAAGAACATCAAAGCCTTCTAATACAGAGACGTTCCCGCCTCCAGCCCTCCCCAAGCTCAGTTCTCATCCCCAGAGGCATCCACTTTGATGTCTGTTAACTGTTTTCACTTTTTTTTTTTTTTGCTTTTTTTGAGATGGAGTCTCATTCCTGTTGCCTAGGCTGGAGTGCGGTGGCACAATCTCTGCTCACTGCAAGCTCCGCCTCCCAGGTTCAGGCCAGTCTCCTGCCTCAGCCTCCCGAGTAGCTGGGACTACAGGCGCACACCACCATGCTCAGCTAATTTTTTGTATTTTTAGTAGAGACGGGGTTTCACCATGTTAGCCAGGATGGTCTCGATCTCCTGACCTCATGATCTGCTTGCCTCGGCCTCCCAAAGTGCTGGGATTACAGGCATGAGTCACCACGCCAGACCCTGTTTTCACTCTTATTTACTTCCACATTTCTAAATAGTATGTTTACATTGCTATTGTTTACATTGCTATTTCTTTCCTTTTTTTTTTTCGTTTTGACACAGTCTCGCTCTATTGCCCAGGCTGGAGTGTAGCAGCGCAACCTCGGCTCAATGCAACCTTCACCTCCTGTCTAAGCCTTTTAAGTAGCTGGGATTACTGGCACCCACCACCACACCCAGCTAATTTTTGTATTTTCAGTAGAAATGGGTTTTCACCATGTTGGCCAGGCTGATCTTGAACTCCTGACCTCAGGTCATCTGTACGCCTTGGCCTCCCAAAGTGCTAGGATTACAGGCCACTGCACCCAGCCCTAAATATTACCTTTTGACTTTCTAATACGGTAAGCCAGAATGTTGCTTTTTTTCTTTTTCTTTTTCCTTTTTTTTTTTTTTTGAGACGGAGTCTCGCGCTGTTGCCCAGGCTGGAGTGCAGTGGCCGCATCTCAGCTCACTGCAAGCTCCGCCTCCCGGGTTTAAGCCATTCTCCTGCCTCAGCCTCCCGAGTAGCTGGGACTACAGGAGCCCGCCACCTCGCCCGGCTAGTTTTTTGTATTTTTTAGTAGAGACGGGGTTTCACCGTGTTAGCCAGGATGGTCTCGATCTCCTGACCTCGTGATCCACCCGTCTCGGCCTCCCAAAGTGCTGGGATTACAGGCTTGAGCCACCGCGCCCAGCCACTTTTTTTTTTTTTTGAGATGGCGTCTCACTCTGTCAATCATGTTGGAGTGCAGTGGTGCGATCTGGGCTCATTGCAACCTCCACTTCCCAGTCTCAAGCAATCTTCCTCCTCAGAATCTTGAGTAGCTGGGACCACAGGCATCCATCACCATGGCTGGCTAATTTTTGTATTTTTGGTAGAGATGAGGTTTCATCATGTTGCCCAGGCCGGTCTCAAACTCCCGAGCTCAATCAACCTATTTTGGCGTCCGCAAATGCTGGGATTACAGGTGTGAGTTACTGTGGCTAGCCAAATATTGCTTTGAAAAAAAAATTATTATATAATAGAAAACTTCAAATGCATATACACAAAGTGAGCACAAGAATGTAATAAACACCCATGTATCTATCATTTCGCTATGGTAAACAGAAAAGGTATTATAAAAACAAAACACACACAATAAACCCAAAAACTCCCAGGTACCCATCACCAACTTCAATAATTATGCCTTTCTTGTTTCATCTCCACTTTACATACTCATCACTTGAGAATTACTTTTAGTTCTTTTATTTATTTTTATTGTTTGAGACAGAGTCTCGTTCTGTTGTCCAGGCCAGAGTGTAATGGTGCTATCTCGGCTCACTGAAACAAACCTCTGCCTCCCGGGCTCGAGTGAGTCTCCTGTCTCAGCCTCCTGAGTACCTAGGCTCCCACCACCACACCGGGCTAATTTTTTTATTTTTGGTAGGGCCGGGGTTTCATCATGTTGCCGAAGCTGGTCTCGCCTCCTAGATTCAAGTGATTCTCCTGTCTCAGCCTCTGAGTAGCTGGACCACAGGCATGTTCCACCACACCTGGCTAATTTTCTGTATTTTTTAGACCTCAAGTGATCTACCCACTCCAGCCTCCCAAAGTGCTGGGATTACAGGCACAAGCCACCGTGCCCAGCCACAAGTAAGTTAAACTTCTGATTGCCTTTATTTAC
Source organism: Piliocolobus tephrosceles (assembly GCF_002776525.5). NCBI lineage: Eukaryota > Metazoa > Chordata > Mammalia > Primates > Cercopithecidae > Piliocolobus > Piliocolobus tephrosceles. The sequence goes on from NW_022334940.1 coordinate 129,618, forward strand.
TGATTCGTTATTGATATTTTGGAAATCATTTGCTTTTTTCTTTGTTGTTTAAATTTTTGTTACTAATAAATATGCCATTATCTTGCTTTTACTACTTTAAGAATATCAACTTTTATTCTTTAAAACAATAATCTTAAAATTCTCTTTATTTTTATTTATTTATTTATTTTTGAGATAGAGTTTTGCTCTTGTTGCCCGGGCTGGAGTGCAATGGTGCAATCTCGACTCACTGCAAACTCCACCTCCCGGGTTCAAGCGATTCTCCTCCCTCAGCCTCCTGAGTAGCTGGGATTACAGGTGCCTGCCACTACTCCTGCTAATTTTTTTGCATTTTTAGTAGACGTGGGGTTTCACCATGATGGCCAGGCTGGTCTCGAACTCCTGACCAGTAAAAAGGAAGAATGGACCTTGGAAAGTCTTAAAAAGTGGAAGAAACATTTACGAGGCTTAGAAGGGTACATGTAAGATGTTCTGAGGAATTTAGTGGAAGATTTGTAAACTTATTTGGTAAGTTGCTGTTTTGTTTTCATTATTTTTAATGTTATTACAATTATACATGGTTTTTAAAAATCAGACAGTGCTACAAGACTTGGGACAAAAACCAGCATTCCTCTGACCTTTGAGGTATCCTCCTTAGAAGCAACTCATTTTAGTGGTTTCTCTCAGTATTTACCCACAAATTTCTTTTTACAAAAATGCCTTATTATTTTTGCTTTTTAATTAAAAAAATTTTTTTTGTAGAGACGGGGTTTCGCCATTTTGGCCAGGCTGGTCTTGAACTCCTGGGCTAAAGTGATCCTCCCACCTCAGCCCCCCAAAGCACTGGGATTACAGGCATGAGCCACCGGGCCTGGCCACTTATAATTTTTGGATCATCTATCACTGTATGCTAACCTAGATTGTTTGGTAGACTTTTACTTCCCTTTCCCCCTCCCAATACCATAATTTGTACTTATATCAAAATTTTTGGTTCTATCGGTATATATTGTTTACATGATTATCACTATATTGTCTGACACAGAGCCCAGAATGATCTGTTCTAACAAGATTCTGTAGAGTGAATCAAGTCACAAGCGATCAGTACATAGAAAATGACAGTAACACAACACCAAGTTGCACGGTCCAGGCATCATTTTCCCCAGCATGTTAAAAGTGCTCACGCCTGGTATCCCAGCACTTTGAGAGGCTGAGGCGGGCGGATCATTTGAGGTCAGGAGTTCAAGATCCACCTGGCCAACGTGGTGAAACCCCGTGTCTACTAAAAATACAAAAATTAGGCGGGTGTGGTGGCGAGCACCTGTAATCCCAGCTACTCAGGAGGCTGAAGCCGGAGAATTGCTTGAACCCAGGACGCAAGCCGAGATCGCGCCACTGCACTCCAGCCTGGGTGAAACAGCAAGACTCCATCTCGGAAAAAAAAAGAAAAAGAAAAATTCAATGTCTTTTTTTTTTGAGACGGAGTCTTGCTCTGTTGCCCAGGCTGGAGTGCAGTGGCGCAATCTCAGTTCACTGCAAGCTCCGCCTCCCGGGTTCACGCCATTTTCCTGCCTCAGCCTCCTGAGTAGCTGGGACTACAGGTGCCCACCACCACGCCTGGCTAGTTTTTTTTTTCCTGTATTTTTAGTAGAGATGGGGTTTCACCGTGTTAGCCAGGATGGTCTTGATCTCCTGGACCTCATGATCCGCTTGTCTCGGGCTCCCAGACTGCTGGGATTACAGGCGTGAGCCACCGTGCCCAACCAACAAGTCTTTCAACTCTGCCAGTAGTTTTACTAGAAATATCATTGCTTTCATCATCTGGTAACAAGGTTACATGGATTTTGAGTGGTCTGCCCCATTCCTGTCCCATAACCTCTGGTACTTTTTAGAAATACTTTTTATTGGAGTATCATTATATATCATAAAGTACATAAAGTTCAGTGAATTTCTATGAGCTGAACACAAGCGTGCACCAGTAGCCAGATCAAGAAACAGAGCAATAAGGCCAGGTGTGGTGGCTCATGCCTGTAATTCCAGCACTGTGGGAGGCCAAAGCAGGTGGAGCACTTGAGGTCAGGATTTCAAGACTAGCCTGGCCAGCATGGTGAAACCCCATCTCTTCTCAAACACGTAGTAGCACACGCCTGTAGTCCCAACTACTTGGGAGGCTGAGACAGAGAATTGCTTGAACCCGGGAGGCAGAGGTTATAGTGAGCTGAGATCACGCTATTGCACTCCAGCCTGGGTGACAGAGCACAACTCTGTCTCAAAAAAACAAAAAACAAAAAACAAAAAAAAACCTTAAGAAAAAGAAACATAACAATACCAGCAGCACCTCAGAGGCACCTAACTCCCACGCCCTTTTTCCAGTTACCCCTCCTCCCCCAGAATAACCACTCTCCTGGGGTCTTTCTAAAAAATATTATATTAACATCATAATATACCAAACAATATAGTAAATGTAAAATGAAATAAGCATACAAAAATAAAATACATTTAATAATATATTTTTAAAAATTATTTTTTACAAGGCACATACCCTTATAGCCACACCCACATCGAGAAACAGAACTTTGGCAGGGCATGGTGGCTCATGCCTCTAATCCAGCACTTCGGGAGGCCAAGGTGGGAGAACTGCTTGAGCCCAGGAGTTCAAGATCAGCCTGGGCAACATAATGAGACTCTGTCCCTACCTAAAAAAAAGAAGAAAGAAAAAAAAAAATTGCTGGGTGTGATGGCACATGCCTGCAGTCCCAGTTACTCAGAAGGCTGATCACCTGAGCCCAGGAGTTTCAGGCGGCAAGCAGTGAGCTATGATTGTGCCACCATACTGCAGCCTGGGTGACAGAGTGAGAGCCTGTCTTAAAAAAAAAAAAAGAAAGAAAATAAATAGAACTTTGCTAGCCCCTCTCTGTGCCCCAATGCAATCAAACACCTCTTCTTTCCTCTAAAAGCACTATACCAACTTTTATCCTTGAGTTTCTCTAAGGATTTATGACAAGTGAGCATTCCTAGACACTATATAGTTTAATCCCCACTCTCATTCTCTTTTACTTGATATGTTGTTTAGGACTCTCTTAAGCTATAGGTTCCTTGCCCTAGTATGTTTAGGGCTCAATTCTGTAGAAAATAAATTTTTCCAGGGACATGTTTTACTATCCATCACAAAAATATCTATAATTAACTGTCATCATATTTCCTTTTGAGCACAAATTGCTTTTCATGGAGTTACGAATTTATATTTTGTTTGCTTAGTTTTCTACGTCACTATTACTGGTTTTCTGAATCCCTTCTGAGCAATACTTTAAACAGGATCAGTCATGTGAAGAAATCTATGATTTTCATCTTTCTCTGAAGACATCTCTGTTGAAGCCCTCGCCTTCCTGGTGCTCTCTGGATGACATGGTTTGGGCTGGCTACTCACTAGGCCTGCTGCAGCTGTCGTCCTAAGACTTCCAATCTCTTCCATATAATGGAAGAAATATAAGAATCTTCCATTTCTTATATTTGGTGTCTCCCATTTCTCCTTGGTTTACTTTACTTGGTGGCACAATCCTCTAATAGCTTCTTTCCTTGAGAAAATACACACAGGAGGTCAAATTTCTGAGATGCTGGACATCTAAAAATGTCTTTCTTCTGCTATCATAATTGGTTGATAGTTTGGGTATATAATTATACATTAAAAATAAGTTTCTGGCTAGGTGTGATGGCTCATGACTGTTATTACAGAACTTTGGGAGGCTTAGGATTGCTTGAGGACAGGAGTTCAAGACCAGCCTGGGCAACATGGTGAGACCCCATCTCTACAAAACATTAAAATATTAGTGGCCGGGCACGGTGGCTCAAGCCTGTAATCCCAGCACTTTGGGAGGCCGAGACGGGCGGATCACGAGGTCAGGAGATCGAGACCATCCTGGCTAACACGGTGAAACCCCGTCTCTACTAAAAAATACAAAAAACTAGCCAGGCGAGGTGGCGGGTGCCTGTAGTCCCAGCTACTCGGGAGGCTGAGGCAGGAGAATGGCGTAAACCCGGCAGGCGGAGCTTGCAGTGAGCTGAGATCCGGCCACTGCACTTCAGCCCCGGCGACAGAGCGAGACTCCGTCTCAAAAAAAAAAAAAAAAAAATTAGCTAGGTGTGGTGGCACACACCTGTAGCCCCAGCTACTCGGGTAGCTGTAGAGACCCTGTCACAAAAACATAAAAACTAAAAAAAGTAATGACAATTTTCCCTCAGAATGTTTTAAAGACACGTTTCTTTAGTGTCATGATCAGACTATTACATTTGGCAATCAACAGCATGGGTGCAAAAAAAGTCTACATTACAATTCTTTGTTGGATTGTTTTAGTTTCCAGAGAACAGAAACTAAAATGCCCTGTTATACAATTACAGCCCAAAGATAGCCCTCGAGTCTTTTGCCCATACACATGAGTATTATCTGAAGCATAGCCCTGAGGCAGTTAGGCCCCCATCACTGTGCCTGGTTGAGTTCGCAAATCTGTTGTAACCTGCGGCTTCCCTGTCGCTGCTCTGGCTAAGCCTTATTTCTCTTGCTAAGCCTTGTTTCCTGCAGTAATTAATGCCCTCTGCCTCTGCCATAGCTACTGCTGCTACTGCAACCACCACAGCCACCTTGGTTTCAGGGTTTGGCAAAATATTGGCTTCTACCACCATAGGGGCCAGAGCTTCTGCCTCCAAAGTTTTTTCTCTTTATGGGTCCAAAATTTGAAGACTGACTGTTGTAACTGCCAAAATCACTGTCACTTCCACCACATCCAAAATTGCTTCCATTATTACCAAATCCGTGACAGTCATCCCCACTGCCACCATATCCACCACCATCATTGCTGGCACCAAAGCCATCATGACCAAACTTGTCACTCCCACCAAATCACTTCCACGACCACCACCAGTTTCCAGGACCCCTTTGACTTCTTTAGCTGGATGAGCCACCAGCCATGTCTTGCTGCAACCTGGGCTTTCCTTACTTCATAGCCGTGGCCATTTACAGGATAATATTTCTGAATGACAGTCTTATCCATGGAGTCATGGTCATCAAAGGTTATAAAAGCAAAGACCCTTTTCTTGCTACTGCCTCAGTCAGTCGTGATTTCAATCACTTCAATTTTCCTATCCTGTTCAAGGATAGGAAATATCTTTTCCACAGTCACATAGGCACCTGGTCTTTGAGAATCTTCAGACAGCTCTCTGAGGTTCTACAGCTCTTCTCTCCACCTGGTATGGCCTTGATTCATGGCTACATCCATCTCCTCCACAGTGGCAGATGACCAACCCAAAGCCCCCGGAGTGCTTGAAGTCTGGGTCTCAGGACCACACAGTCATGAGCATGGTTCAGAAGGGCTCCCCAGACTCAGCTGTTTCAAGGCTTCCGCGGCTTCGGGCTCTTTAGGAAACTGGCTTAGACATGCCCGCAGTGGGAAGAGAGGCTTGAACGATACTTTCTCGGCAGCATTGAAGGCCACAAATCCCTCAACATTTTTAAAGATACTCTTCCACCATCCTGCTTTCAGAGTTGGTTTTTGAAAAATCTGATGCTATTCTGAGCTTTGAATGTGACCTGTTTCTGCTCTAAGAATCTTCTTTTTAATCTGGGTATTCTCGAATTTCACAAAGGATGTGCCTTGTTGTAGGAGTTGAGTGTTGAAGGGCTCTTTCAATGCAGAAATTTACATTCTTCAATATTAGGAAATGTTCATACATTTCTTAGCCAAATGTTGGCCCTCTAATTTTCTTTGATCTTTTCTTCTATTTTCTCTTTTTCCTTTTACTCCATTTGTAGGAGATTAGCATGATATACTCTCCCAAACCCGTTAAATTCATTTATTAAACTTATTGCTAACACATGTTTAATTTTATGTGTTCTCTCTTAGTCTCTGATTATTCCTTTTACATAAATAGCATCTTGCTTTAAGGATATCACTTTTTTTTTTTTTTTTTTTTTGGAGACGGAGTCTCACTCTGTCGCACAGTGGTGTGATCTCTGCTCACTGAAATCTCCGCTCCTGGGTTCAAGCGATTCTCCTGCCTCATCCTCCCAAGTAGCTGGGATTACTGGCACCCACCACCACGCCTGGCTAATTTTTATATTTTCAGTAGAGACGGGCTTTCACCATGTTGGCAAGGATGGTCTCGAACTCCTGACCTCAAATGATCCACTCACCTCAGCCTCCCAATGTGCTGGGATTGTAGACATGAGCCACTGCACCCGGTCAAGGATATCACTTTTTCTTAGATCTAAGGAGATCAAATGATCTATGTTTAAGTTTATTTCTGGCTACTTCAATTTTTGGTTGCTCTGAGTTCCTTGGACATACATCCATATGTGTCTGTCTGTCATACTAGAGACTTCTCAAATGTTTGAGGACCATTAATTGTCTATTCATTTCTAAGACCAAGGCATTAAAAATCTGAGTGTCAGCCAGGCACACTGCCTCATGCCTGTAATGCCAGCACTTTGGGAGGCTGAGGTTGGAGGGACTGCTTGAACCCAGGAGTCTGAGACCAGCCTGAGCAACATGGCGAAACCCTGCCTCTACTAAAAACAAACAAAAAGACAAAAAAACACCAAAAAAACATTAGCTGGATGTGGTGGCACACGTCTGTAGTCCTAGCTACTAGGGAGGCTGAGGTGGGAGGATCAGTTAAGCCCAGAAGTCAAGGCTGCAGTGAGTTGTATTTGTGCTACTGCATTCCAGCCTGGCAGAATGAGATACTATCATACTATTTCAAAAACAAAACAAAACAAAACAAATCTGGATGCCAATTCCAGTGCTGGATAAAATATAATATGCCCACTACAAGCTGTTCTTCCTGACGGATTACAATTAAAAATTGGACAACACAAAAAGCAACTGAGGATTCTGAAAAGGAAAAATAGCTGGTTAATAGAGGGGAGGAATAAAAACTGGAAGATGAACTACTACATTGGAGTTTCTTGGGTTCTTTTCCTGTCTTCTTTGCAGAATTGCCCGAGGGTTAAGGTGTGTGAGGGGTCAGACAGCAAACAAACAAACAAACAAACACAAAAAAGCCCACAAAACTTTCTGGCCAGAGGATGAGGACAAGAGATCCATGTGGGCTGGAGAGCATGATGATAGCGTACTTTCACATTCATTCTTTTTTCCCTCTTGGCCTTGCCTAAAGGTTGGCCAGCAGTCCAGGCACCTCAAAGCCTGAGAAAAGCCTGTCTCCTTCCCTGGAAGAAATGAGAGAAGGGGTCTCTGTGGCCGTAAGCATGTAAAAGGAATCCTGTTGTTTATTCTCTTTTCTTTGACTGCCTCATTCTTTGGGTGCCAGTCACATGGAACTGTGTGACAGTGAAGGAGGTTAAAACTGTCTGAGAGAAACCCATCTTTCTAGCAAGAGAAACGGAAAGGGGTGCCCGGGAGCCAGAGACAGGGAAGAAAATCCCAGCAAGGAAAGGACCAGAGAAGGGAATCCCTTAATTTTGTGTAGGAACCATCACAAGTCCCAGACTCACCCAAGTGGCACATGCATGGAATAGACCCCAAAGGCATAGATAGCAAAGTCTCTCAGAAATAAACTACGATATAAACCATCACTCAAATTGCAGACAAATCACTGAGAGGTGCACCTGAGGGCAAACTCAAACAGCATAGCAAACGCTTTTAAGATAAAACTGGCATTGAAGCCATCACCCACAGAAGGAGAGACAGAGCTTGTGGAACTGGATTGCCTGTTAAAGCAAAATCATCATTCTCCAAATGTTAACAGCACCCAGACTCTTACAACATAATCTTCAAAATACATTAGTGATGCACTCCAAGATTATATGACATACAAAGAACCAGAAGAATGTTACCAATTCTCAAGAGAAACAAACCATGATGAACAGATGTCAACCTTGAGATGACATTCCAGATGCTGGAATTATCAGAATAAGATTTAAAACAGTTGTTACATCTATGTTCCACAAGTGAAAGTAAAGAGAAATGACTGGGAAGAAGGAAGTTCTCAGCAGAGAAAAAGTAACCATTAAAAAAAAAAAAAAAGTCCAGCGCGGTGGCTCACGCCTGTAATCCCAGCACTCTGGGAGGCCGAGACAGGCGGATCACAAGGTCAGGAGATCGATACCATCCTGGCTAACACGGTGAAACCCCGTCTCTATTGAAAATACAAAAAATTAGCTGGGTGTGGTGGTGAGCACCTGCAGTCCCAGGTACTTGGGAGGCTGAGGCAGGAGAATGGCGTGAACCCAGGAGGTGGAGGTTGCAGTGAGCCGAGATTGTGCCACTGCACTCCATGGGCAACAGAGCAAGACTCCATCTCAAAAAAGAAAAAAAAAGGGGGAACTACAGAACTAAATAATATAAGATCTGAAATTAAAAATCCACTAGATGAGGTCAATAGCAGAATGGAATACCAAAGGGAAGATTCAGTGAGTTGAAAGATGAACAGAAATTATCCAATTTGAACAACAGAGAGGAAAAACATATTAAAAAAAAAAAAAGAATGGAGACTTAAAGAACAATCTTAAATATCAATCTGAAATACAGGACAATATTTTGGTAGTATCCTATATTTAACAATCTTAAATATAGGGTAGTATCAAAAGGCCTAATATGTATTTCATTGGACTTCTGGAAGGAGAAAGATTGGTGCACAAAACTGTATGAAAAAATAGTGGCTAACAACTTCCCAAATTTAGCCAAATATAAAAATTTATAGATTCAAAAACTCAGTGAACATTGGAGTTGATTAAACTCAAAGAATGCCACCTCCAGACACATCATAACCAAACTACTAAAAACCAAAGACAGAAAACAGCTCTTGAAAGCATCCAGAGAAAAATGACACATTATATAAGCAGACAAGAATTCAAATGCCTACCAATTTTGTATCAGAAACCATGGAGGGGGCTGGGTGCAGTGGCTCATGCCTGTAATCCCAGCACTTTGGGAGGCCGAGGCAGGTGGATCATGAGGTCAGGAGATCGAAGACCATCCTGGCCAACATGGTGAAAACCTGTCTTTACTAAAAATACAAAAATTAGATGAGTATGGTGGCACGCGCCTGTAATTCCAGCTACTCGGGAGACTGAAGCAGGAGAATCGCTTGAACTCGGGAGGTGGAGGTTGCAGTGAGCCAAGATCACGCCACTGCACTCCAGCCTGGTGACAGACCAAGACTCCGTCTCAAAAAAAAAAAAAAAGGAAACCATGGAGGCCAAAATCTTTAAAGTACTGAAAAGAACTGTCAACTGAGAATTCTATATCCCTCAAGATCTCTTTGAGGGATCAAGAATACTCCGACACTTCCAGAAGCAAGAAAATAAAGAGAACTTACTACCAGCAGACCGGCACTATGAGAAATGCTGAAGGAAGTTCTTCACATTGAAGGAGAATGACATCAGAGGGAAATATGAAATTTCAGAAATGAAGAAAAACAGAAATGGTAAATATCTGGGTAAATATAATGGACTTTTCTCTTTTCTTTTTTTGAGATGGAATCTCACACTGTCGCCCAGGCTGGAGTGCAGTGGCGCAATCTCCACTCACTGCAACCTCCATCTCCCGGGTTCAAGTGATTCTCTTGCCTCAGCCTCCTGAGTGGCTGGGATTACAGGTGCCTGCCACCATGCCCGGCTAATTTTTTGTATTTTTAGTAGAGATGGGGTTTCACTATGTTGGCAAGGCTGGTCTTGAACTCCTGACCTCGTGATCTGCCCGCCTCAGCCTCCTAAAGTGCTGGGACCACAGGCCTGAGCCACTGAGCCTGACCTAGACTTTTTTTTAATATCTAAAGTGCTTTAAGATTGTTCAGCCTTTAAAACGAGGGAAATTCTGTCACTGGTGACGTGGATGGAATTGGAGAATATTATGCTGAGTGAAATAAGCCCAGCACAGAAAGACAAATACTGCATATTTTCACTTACATGTGGAAACTAAGACAATTGAACTCATAGAAGCAGCGAGTAGAATGGTGGTTACAGAGGCTGGGGGAGTGGGAGGAATTAAGAATGGTGGTCAAAGGATACAAAAATCTGAGACAGGAGGAATAAGCTTTATTTTGAGATCTATTGCACAGCACAGTGAACACAGTAAATAATAGTGTGTTCTGCATTTCAAAGCTGCCAAGAGAATAAATTTGGAATGTTCTAAACCACAAAAAATAAGTATTTGAAGTGATGGATATGTTAACTAGTTTGATTTAATTATTCCATATTATACTGGTAAATTATAACATCATGTTGTACTCCATAAATATATACAAGTATTGACTGTCATTTTACAATAAAATGTTTATTTTTAAAGAAATGGGGGTCTCACTATGTTACCCAGGCTGGTCTTGAACTTCTGGCCTCAAGTGATCCTCTCACCTCAGCCTCTCAAAGTGCTGGGATTACAGGCATGAGACACCACACCCAGCTAATTTACATTAAAATTTTTAGAAAACTGACTAAAGATGTATCAAAAGATTTTTTTCAATTTAAAAACTTAAGATTGTTGGAAACAAAAGTAACATTGTGGAGTGGAGTTTTCAATATATGTAGATATAACACGATATAACACAAATGACAATTATAACACAAGGCGGGGGAGGATTAAGGAATCTTTATATTAACAGTTGTAAGATTTCTATATTCTCCTTAAAGTTGTTAAATATAAAATCTGACTAGAATATGAAAGGCTATGTGTGCATACTGTAAACTCTAGAGCTACCACCTAAGAATTCACAGAGATAAAAGTAAAAAGTCAATAGATAAAATACTAAAAACTACCAATATCTAAGAGGCATGAAATGGGGGAAAGGACAAACCAAAACAAAGAGGTTGACCTAAATCTAAACATACTAACAATTATATTAAAAGTAAATGGTCTGAATATACCAATAAAAGACAGACACTGTCAAACTGAACTAAAAAGCAAAAAAGATCCAAGTATATGCTATTTACAAAAAACCCACTTTAAATATTATAACATAGGTTAAGAGTAAAAAAATGAAACAAGTTACATCATACAAACACTAATCAAAAGAAATCCAGAAAATGGTTAAAATGTAAATTTTATTTTATTTTTATTTTTTATTTATTTATTTTTTTGAGATGGAGTCTCGCTCTGTCGCCCAGACTGGAGTGCAGTGGTGCGATCTCGGCTCACTGCAAGCTCTGCCTCCCGGGTTCACGCCATTCTCCTGCCTCAGCCTCCAGAGTAGCTGGGACTATAGGTGCCTGCCACCACACCTGGCTAATTTTTTGTATTTTTAGTAGAGACGGGGTTTCACCGTGTTAACCAGGATGGTCTCGATCTCCTGATCTCGTGATCCACCTGCCTCGGCCTCCCAAAGTGCTGGGATTACAGGCGTGAGCCACCACGCCCGGCCGTAAATTTTATTTTGTATAAATTTTGCACAAGAAAAGTAAAGGAACTGTGGTTGTATTAATACCAGAAACTGTAGTCTCCAGAACAAGGGAACTTACCAGGGAAGAAAGAGACATGTAACGGTAAAAGGATCAATTAACCAAAAGGACAAAACAATTCTAAATATACAAGCATCTAATAAGAGAACTCCCAAATAAATGAAACAAAAACTAACAAAACTGAAAGAAAGAATAAATCCACAATTATACTTAAAGACTTCAATCTCTCTCTCTCAGTAATGGACAGAACAGGTGGGCAGAAGATCAGAAAGGATACAGAAGGCCTGAAGAGAGCCATTAATCAGCCTGACACCTGACATTTACAGAATATTCTGCCCAACCAACAACAGCAGATGCTTTTTTTTTTTTTTTTTTTTGAGACGGAGTCTCATTCTGTTGCCCAAGCTGGAGTGCAATGGTGCAATCCCAGCTCACTGCAACCTCCACCCCCCGGGTTCAAGCGATTCTCCTGCCTCAGCCTCCTGAGTAGCTGGGATTACAGGTGCCTGCCACTGTGCCTGGCTAATTTTTGTATTTTTAGTAGATATGGGGTTTCATCATCTTGGTCAGGCTAGTCTTGAACTCCTGACTTCGTAATCCACCCTTCTTGGCCTCCCAAAGTGCTGGGATTACAGGTGTGAGCCACTGTGCCCAGCTGTACACACATTCTTTACAAATACACATGGAAGTTTCAACAAGATAGACCACATTGTAAACAAAACATAAACATATCATAAACAAAGTTCAAGTTTAAAATAACTGAAATCGTACAAAGTGTGTCCTCTGACCATAATGGAATTAAACTAGAACTCATACAGAAAGATATCTGTAAAATGTTCAACTCTTTGGAAATTGAACAATAGACTTCTAAAAAAAATTCATGGATCAAAGAGGAAGTATCAAGGAAATAATAACAAATTTTGAACTGAATAAAAATATAACAAATTAAAATTGGTGTTACATAGCTCAAGTAGTGCTGAGAGAGAAATTTATAGCATTAAAATGCTTATATTAGAAAAGAAGGTCTGAAATTATTACTCTAAGCTACCACCTTAAAAAAAAAGAACAGGCCAGGTGTAGTGGCTCACCCTGTAATCTCAGCACTCTGGGAGGCCAAGGTGGATGGATCACTTGGGCTCAAGGAGTTTGAGACCAGCCTGGCCAATATGTGAAACCCCGTCTCTAACAAAAATACAAAAATTAGCTGGAGGTGGTGGCGGGTGCCTGTAATGTCAGCTGGTTGGGAGGCTGAGGCAGGAGAATCGCTGGAACCCGGGAGGCAGAGGTTGCCATGAGCTGTGTTTGTGCCACTGCACTCCAGCCTGGGCGATAGCGTGATACCCTGCCTCAAAACAACAACAAAACCCAAAGAACAATTTAGATCTAAAGCAAGCAGAAGGAAGGAAAACAAAACAAAACTTAGAGCAGAAATAAATGAAATTTAAAACAGAAAAACAATAGAGAAAATAAATGAAACCAAAAGCTGGTTCTTTGAAATGATCAAGAAAATCAATAAACGGGCTGGGCGTGGTGGCTCATGCCTGTAATTCCAACTCTTTAGGAGGCTGAGGCCAGGGGATCACCTGAAGTCAGGAGTTTGAGACCAGCCTGACCAACATGGTGAAACCCTGTCTCTACTAAAAATATAAAAATTAGCCGGGCATGGTGGTGGGTGTCTGTAATCCCAGCTACGTTTATAGTAGCTTTATTTATAATTGTCCCACACGTAAGCAACACAACTGTCCTTCAATGGGTGAATGGATGAATACACTGGTACATACCATGGACTGTCACTCAGCAATAAAAAGGAATTGTTTCATGTACTGATACATGAAACAACATGGATAAATCTCAAATACATTATAAGTGAACAAAGCCAGACTCAAAGGCTAGACACTAGAAAATTCCACTTAAGTGATATTCTGGAAAAGATAAAACTCTGAGGGTAGAGAATAAATGCATGCCAGGAGTTAGGGATGGGGAAAGGTTGACTACAAAAGGGAATTGTTCTACAGGAGCACATGCCTGTAATCCCAGCTAACAGGGAAGCTGAGGTGAGAAAATCGCTTGATACCAGGAGTCCAAGACCAACCTGGGTATTACGGTGAGACCTCGTTACCCCATTTGAAAAAAAAAAGAAAAGGTAGTGGGAGGAATTGTTCTGATGTTGGTGGTAATAGTGGCTACATGACTATACACATTTCTCTAAATGCAACAAATTATAAATCAAATAGTGAATATCACTGTATAGATGCTTAAAATTTTTTTCCCATTAAAAAAAAATTCAATAGCTCTTGAGGCATATAGAAAATCACCTATATGTGGCAGTCCACTTTCAATTCTAAGTGCCTTAGTATAGGTTTAAACAGGCTACACAGAAATAGAGATAAAGAAGCAGAGGGTACTGAGTCATCACTGCCCCCTCCTTCTTCCTGCCTTCCCTTTCACTCAGTGGCCAGGCGCCTATCAGTTGGCGCCCTTTAACTACCCTCTCCCCATCTCACCAAAGAATTCAGTTTAGGCTATTTCGCAACACAAATAATTGTACCCCTTCTTATCAGCTAAGTGCAGCCACTAGGGCCGTAAGACAAATGTTTGGAGAGTTCTGAGACAGTTGCAATGCATGGTGGGCTGCAATAAAATGCAGCAGAAAGATCCTAAAGAACATACTTGAAATCTTAATCCAACTACCAATACGTGACGTCTGGGAAGACTATAACCCCGCAGTACTCAGCAACTGGAGGAGGGACCTGCACACTAGGGGATAAATGGCTTGTGACTGTGCTGGGTGTGCCTGCCCACCAGACACCTTATCTTGCAAGGCTGTCATTCAAAGTCTCACTTTTCGCTGTTTTCCTGGTCTCTTGAGTCCATTCTTTGGGTTTGGACAGGTAAGTCTGTTTCTCACAGGTACAAGAGGTTATTGGTTAACATGGATTAATTATACAATATATAAAATCCCAGAATTCACTATATATAGTGAATCCATATCCATCCTACATATAGTGAATTCTGGGATTTTAGTACACTTGTCATCCAATTAGTGTACACTGTACCCATTATGGGTTCCCCCTCCGCTTTTTTGAGACACGGTTTCACTCTTGTTGCCCAGGGTGGAGTGCAGTGACACGATCTTGGCTCACTGCAACCTTTGTCTTCTGGGTTCAAATGATTATCTTGCCTCAGCCTCCCGAGTAGCTGGGACTACAGGAACCCACCACCACACCCAGCGAATTTTTGTATTTTTAGTAGAGACGGGGTTTTACCGTATTGGCCAGGCTGGTCTCAAACTCCTGGCCTCAAGTGATCCACCCTTCTCAGCCTCCCAAGATGCAAGGATTACAGGCATGAGCTACTGTGCCCGGCCACACAATATGTTTATTATCCCTCACCTTTCTTCCAACCTCCCACTTTTGAATCTCCATAGTATATCACTCTGCCTTTGAGTACTCATAGCTTAGCTCCCACTTATAAGTGAGAACATACTGTTTTTGGCTTTCCGAGTTACTTCACTAAGGATAATGGCCTCCAGCTCCATCCAAGTTGCTTCAAAAGACATTACTTGGTTTCATTTTATGCTGAGTAGTATTCCATGATGTACATATACCACATTTTCTTTATTTGCTCATTGGTCCCATGAGCACTTAGGCTGGTGCCATGTCTTTGCAATTGTGAATTGTGCTGCTATAAACATGCATGTGCAGGTGTCTTTTTCATAGAATGACTTCTTTTCTTCTGGGTAGACACCCAGGAGTGGGACTACTGGATCAAATGGTAGTTCTACTTTTAGTTTTTTAAGGAATCTCCATCCTGTTTTCCAAAGAGGTTGTATTAATTTACATTTTCACCAGCAGTGTGTGTTTCCTTGAAGCTTAAAAAATAATTTTAAAAATTAATTAGGCTGGGCATGGTGGCTCATGCCTATAATTCCAGCACTTTGGGAGGCTGAGGCAGGCAGATCACAAGGTCAGGAGTTTAAGACCAGCCTGGCCAATATAGTGAAACCCCACCTCTACTAAAAATACAAAAATCAGCTGGGCGTGGAGGCAGAGGCAAGATAATCGCTTGAACACAGGAGGTAGAGGTTGCAGTGAGCCAAGATTGCGCCACTTTACTCCAGCTTGGGCGACAGAGTGAGACTCTGTTTCAAAAAAAAAAAAAAATTAATTAAAATTTAAAGGCAGAATAGAATTCTCGTTGGGTGTGGCTTTGTCAACACCCAATATATGTTACCATAGGTGAATAATTAAGCAGAGAGTTAACTATATCATTAGTGGTCCCATTTTTTTCTAGAAAAAATGTTTCTTTCGGAAAAATCATTTCCACCAGCCTCCTACTTCTGGGGTACAGATGGGAATGAAGATGCTTGGCTGCCAGTGTTCTTGCACTCTGCCTATTTTCTCATTCTTCTTGTCCTGTGGTTTTATACAATTTATTGTATTCCTTTACTCTCATCTCCTTGGGGTTTCCTAAGGGTATAGAAATAAGCATGTGCATTAAATCCATTATATTTATCTGGAAATCTAAAATACACTTACTCAAATTTTATTAAATACCTATACAACAAGCAATAGGTGTTAGAAGCAGTAAAGGCTTTGAAGTTTTGCACTAACCTAACATATAATCTCAAAGCCCTTACTGCTTCCAACACTTATTGCTTGTGACTGAATAATAGTCCCTACCCTCAAGAAGCTTAAAGAACAGGGAGAAACATCATACTCTGAAACATAATATAATGTACTAAATACTGCAAAGCACCTATGGACTTATGAAGAAGCTGAATTTTGCCTGAGGGGGTTAACAGTCACTGTGGCATTGGCATACAGCACAGATTGAAGGGGTCAGAACTGGCAAGAGTGAGACTAACTCAGAGATGGTAACAGTTTAGAGCACTGAAGATGGATTTGAAGATTGAAGAGTTAAGACTGACAGGATCTGATAACTTCTGAATCGAGGAAGAATGACTGACTCCCGGGTTTCCAGGATGACTGAGTAGATCGTGAGGCCATTCATGGGACAAAGAACACAGGCTGAAGAACAGATGACTGAGTTGAGTTTTGACATGTTGAGTTTTCACATACCTCCAAGTCACACAGATAACTCTGTCCAATAAGCAGCCCTAAATAAAAACCTGAAGGTTTTTAGATGGGTCTGAAATGCAGATTTAGAAGTGTGGTTCTAAACACAACAGCCATGAAGAATGTTCAGGGAGAATATGAAGGAAAGGGAAGATTATGGATGGAGTACTAGGGAACACCAAAAGTTAAGTGAGGGACCAACCAGGAGGGAAAGCACCCATGAAGGTGATGGAAAATGCTGGAGTCACGGGAGAACCAGGAGAGAGAATGGTAACAGGAAGGTACAGGAGAATCTAAGGAAGAACATAATATTCTATATCAAATGCTGAGAAAAAGATTCATAGAATACAGAGTAACAAATATTTATAATCCATATAAAAAGTAAGCACTTCACCATTTGTTACCGTATCTGCAAAAATTACTAGATAGATTTTCACCCAATCTGAAGACCACCTGTCACATAAAAAGTTTACCTTGAAGTGTACTGTCAAAGTCTAACAGTGATGCCAGTGAGGCCCTGGAGGTTTTACTTGACCAGAGGTTGGCAAACTACAACTCACGGCCAAATCTAGCCCACTGCATGTTTTTGTAAATAAAGTTTAATCAGAACAAAGCCATTCACATTTGTATTATTCTGGCTGCTTTCAAACTATAATATTATAGAATAGTCACGTAGTTAGTTTGGGCAACGATCCTATGGCCCGTGAAGCCTAAAATATTTGCTTTCTGGCTCTTAACAGAAAAACCTGGCCAACTGCAGTATAATGTCACTATCGATAGAGTGTGCCACTCTAGGATGAAAAGGCAGCATCCAGGTTAACAGAAGGCAAAGAGGAGTTAATTGCTAAATGGCTAATTGGCCACTAAAGGTCTCACAACGGGTGTTTAACTTGGTGCATTCAACCTGGTCCAGGGTCTAGCTTTGGGTTTTATAATCTCAAAACCTCAAAAAACCTCGGGAAGCTGCTATGCCCAGCCTCAGTAAAGCCATGTATGAAGACATGAGAACATACTGATCTCACAGTCCTTACTGAGAATCCTACCCTGGCTAGGTCACCCTCTGCTACAGGCTCTAAGTCTCAACACATTAAAACCTTAGGGTGGTACCACCTCATGCACTCCTATACTGGAAGAGGAAGCCTATGTAATCAGGGTAGAAATCCAACTACCCATCCATATCTCAGAAACTAACAGAACCGATCCTGTTAGCTTCACAGCATCCCCTCTACCTGTCACTGCCGGAAGGTGAGGCTTCCTAAGTCACACTGCTCTGTACTTTCCATTAAAATCCAATTTTTCATTCCTCTCCTATCCCAAACCTCTCAGCTCTGTCCTCTGAAATCCCTACTCATTGATCAATAAGCTATTAACTTTAGAAAAATATTTCTGCCTTTTCTCTTGCAGCCCATTCAGCTGGAAACACTGTTTGGTCTCACACTCCTAATTTGTCAAGGCCAGGAAGGAAAATACCCTCCTTCCTTTACATTTTGCTGTCAGGAGTTTGCACCTCTCTCTCTCTTGCAAATCTTCCTGCTCCTTGGAGGTGTGTTTCCATATAACTACATATGCTCCAGCCACCACTCTCTGTTGCCACCTACCAACTTAATAATCACACTTACAGTCACTCCCTTACACGCTGTCATTCAAGGAAGCTGTTTCACTCCTGGCTCATCAGTCTTTCTCTCCTCCCCAATTACTATCATCTTTTTTTTTTTTTTCTTTTTGAGACAGGGTCTCACTCTGTCGCCCAGGATGGAGTGCAGTGGTGCAGTCACAACTCACTGCAGCCTCGACCTCCCCAGGCTCAAGTGATCCTCCTGCCTCAGCCTCCCAAGTAGCTGGAACTACAGGCATGCACCACCACACCCAGCTAACTTTTGCGATTTGTGGAGAGACAGGGTCTTGAGATGTTGCCCAGGTTGGTCTTGAACGCCAGGGCTCAAGTGATCCACCTGCCTTGGCCTCCCAAAGCGCCACTGTGCCCTGATCCTACCATCTTTTTAAGAGATGTCAGCCTCACACAGATGAACAAGCACATCAAGTACATCTTTAATAACTCCAACTCAGTTACCTTTCCTATGATCAAATGCTCTACTTTATCATCAGCAAAAACAGAGGGAAGAACAGGACAAAAGAAAATTTGGAGAGGGAGAAAGATAACGGTTAAAACTTCCAAAATTGAAGAAAGACACACTAAGCCATAGATTCAAGAAATGTTGAACCCCAAGCAGGACACATAAATACTTATGCAAACACATCACAGTAAACTTTCCAAAAACAAAAGAAAATTAACCATCTTTAAAAGCAGCCAGAGAAGCAGGGAAGAACACAGCACTCTTAAAGCAGCAAAACTAAGACTGATAGCTAACACCAACAAAAAGAAAGGAAGTCAAAAGACAGTGAACTGCCAATCCACAATTCTAGATGCAAGTCCACATTTTGGCTGAAAATGAAGGTTAAAAAATTTCTTCTCCAGAAGAATAAAAACTGAATTTGTTCACACCAAAGGAAGTTCTTCAGGCAAAAGAAACATGACCTGGCCAGGAGCAGTGGCCCACGCCTGTAATCCCAGCACTTTGGGAGGCTGAGGCGGGCGGATCACCTGAGGCCAGGAGTTAGAGTCCAGCCTGGCCTACATGGCGGAGCCCCATCTCTAGTAAAAATACAAAAATTAGCCAGGAGTAGTGGTGCAGCACATCTGTAATCCCAGCTACTCGGGAGGCTGAGGCAAGAGAATCACTTGAACCAGGAGGTGGAGGTTGCAGTGAGCCAAGATTGTGCCACTGCACTGCACTCCAGCCTGGGTAACAGAGCAAGACTCTGACCTCTGTCTCAAACAAAACAAAACAAAAAAAAAAAGAAACATGATCCTAGACAGAAGCACTGCAAAGATAGAGGGGGAATAATGATTGAAAGGAGAAATATGAGGGAGACTAGATGAATACTGACTATGTCAAGCAAAACGTCTTCTGGGGTCAAAAATATGCAGAATTAAAATAAATGACAATAATGATACAAAAGGTATGCAAGTAGTAAATGAAGCCTAAATATCCAAAGGTCCATGCACTGATAGAAAAGTGATACAACTATTAATTTATATTAGACTTCAACAAACCAAGGAGGCACGGTATAACCTGTGGGGTGATGATTTAAAAGAAATGAGGTGGCTCATGCCTGTAATCACAGCACGCTGGGAGGCTGAGGTTGGAGAATCCCCGAGGCCAGGAGTTTGAAATCAGTCTGGGCAACACAGTGGGACCTGTCTCTAAAAAGAAAATTTCTTTTTTTTGAGATAGAGTTTCACTCTGTCGCCCAGGCTGGAGTGCAGTGGCACGATCTCCGCTCACTGCAAGCTCCGCCTCCCGGGTTCACACCATTCTCCTGCCTCAGCCTCGGGAGACCGAGGCAGGCAGATCATGAGGTCAGGAGATCGAGAACATCCTGGCTAACACGGTGAAACCCCCATCTTTACTAAAAATACAAAAAATTAGCCAGGCATGGTGGTGGGCGCCTGTAGTCCCAGCTACTTGGGAGGCTGAGGCAGGAGAATGGCGTGAACCCGGAAGGCAGAGCTTGCAGTGAGCGGAGATCATGCCACTGCACTCCAGCCTGGGCAACAGAGCGAGACTCTTGTCTCCAAAAAAAAAAAAAGAAAAAGAAAATAAGCTCACAATCACAAATCACACACCGAAGAGTGGGGTTTTTTGCTTTTTGAGACACGGTCTTGCTCTGTTGCCCAGGCTGGAGTACAGTAGCATGATCATGGCTGACTGCAGCCTCGAACTCCTAGGCTCAAGTGAGTTTCCCACCTCAGCCTCCCATGTCCCTGGGACCACAAGGCATGTGCCACCACACCCAGCTAATTTTTGTTATTTTTTGTAGAGACAGTCTTGCCATGTTACCCAGGCTGGTCTCAAGCAATCCTCCCACTTCAACCTCTCAAAGTCCTGGACTTACAGGCTTGAGCCACAACACCCAGCCAGAGGGAGAGTAAGCAGATCCTAACAAGAGAATCCTAAGAATGTAAATAATAAAACAATATGAGGGTGGAAAAGAATTAGCTTGAAAACAGCAAGGGGAAGCAGAAAGAATGCTGTCACCCTCTTTTGTACTCCATGGTATGTGGGCTGTGAGAATTTGAATGAGTACTTGCCATTAAAAAGTAGTGCTGGAAGAGGTGAGTTTCATTGAGGTAAAACTGCAAAGGGAAAGATGGGAAGGTTAAGGATGCAGGACAATTTATTTACAGAGGATATAGAGGGAAGGGATAGGAGAGATGTGGCAAAAAAAGAAGTGCTTGGGTTGTGCGCGGTGACTCACGCCTGTAATCCCAGCACTTTGGGAGGCCAAGGCGGGAGGACCAACTTGAGTCCAGGAGTTGGAGACCAGCCTGGGCAACAAAGTGAGACCTCACCTCTACAAAAAATTTTAAAATTAGTTGGGCATGGTGGTATGATGGTGCACACTTGTAGTTTCTGCTACTCAGGAGGCTGAGGTGGCAGGATTGTGCCACTGCACTCCAGCCTGGGTGACAGAGTGAGACCCTGTCTCAAAAAATTAAATTAAAAATAAAATAAAGGCACCAAAGACTTAGCATCTCTATATTAATACACTGTACCAAATTTAAGACACATTTTAATCTTTTAATAATGCTTCTAAACTTAAGAAATAAGGGCTGAAGTCTAAGTTGGGTCAACGGGTCATTCCAGTTCCCACTTATAGTCATTCCAGTTCTGTCTTTTGGCAGCTTTGGAAACTCTCCCATATACCTAGTATTGGAGGGAGACCCTAAAAGTTTATTTTGGCACAAAAAGCCACATCAAAAGAACTACCCAGAAATTTTCCTTAGTGATTTCATCCATATAATTCCAATCAGACCTCTGAATGTTCATCCTGGTAATTGAATATTCTCATTCCACCCCCTGACACCTCCCCCCCACCTTTTTTTGTTTGTTTGTTTTGAGACAGAGTCTCACTCTGTCACTCAGGCTGGAGTGCAGTGGCCCAATCTTGGCTCACCACAACATCCAACCTCCCAGGTTCAAGTGATTCTCCTGCCTCAGTCTCCCGAGTGGCTGGGATTACAGGCATCCACTACCACACCCAGCTAATTTTTGTATTTTTAGTAGAGATGGGGTTTCGTCACATTGGCCAGGGTGGTCTCAAACTCCTGACCTCAAGTGATCCGCCCGCCTCGACCTCCCAAAGTGCTGGGATTACAGGTGTGAGTCACCATGCCTGGCTCTTTTTTCCCTTCTGATGGCACAGAATGTTATGTGAGTGAAGATCTGGGTGGAGGAACATCCCAGCTCCTATTTTACTGCTGTAGTACAATGAACAGCAGGCCCAGATCTCCTTCCATAAGGATACGTTACATGAAAAAAAACAAAGGGTCTAGCAACAGTGCTAAAGAAGGGAACCAGGAATGTTCCCAGGACTCAGAGAAGCAATCTGCCTCTAATGAAAATTCACTATCAGAAAAAGAATATGATTTATATTTCATCAAAATTTAACTTTTCATAGTTATAGCAGCCAAGATGGGCTCTGACATGTACATTTCAGATCTGTGGAGGAAGCAGCCCCACAGGATGCTCTGTCGTTTGCAGTTCTGCTGCTGACAGTATTACCAGCTCTCTGAGATACCCACACCTCCCCACCCAATCTTGCAGTAACACAGATTGGCATGCAAGGCTCAGTAACTACCACGGTGCTACTCAGAGTGGGTTCCACGGACTGGTGATGCTCCTGTAACTGTTTACTAGTCCATGATGAAATACATACAGAAATGGAAAAGAAAAACTTTCCTATGTTGTAACATTTACTAAAATGTAATTTTATGTATTGAATCTATTAATAAAAATGTGGTATATACTTTTTACATTTTATATTTTTATCTTTTAAAATGAATTTTTCTAGTACTTTGTTTCAATTATATTTTACAAAGTATAGCTCCCTACCTGATGGGTGGGGGGAGTATTTCCTCATCACAATGTGAGAAGCACTGATTTACTAGATTCTTATGCACTAGACCTTTAAGTGCCCAGTTTTGAAGAGTACAAGCGATGGCATGGTGTCAGTAAAGCTTCCTTGGAGCCTTCAGTCAGCTGTTGAGGAACATACTGCCTGCTACATGGGGCCTTCGTGCATTAAGATTTAACATGCAGGCCGGGCGCGGTGGCTCAAGCCTGTAATCCCAGCACTTTGGGAGGCCGAGACGGGCGGATCACGAGGTCAGCAGATCGAGACCATCCCGGCTAACACGGTGAAACCCTGTCTCTACTGAAAAATACAAAAAACTAGCCGGGTGAGGTGGTGGGCGCCTGTAGTCCCAGCTACTTGGAGGCTGAGGCAGGAGAATGGCATAAATCCAGGAGGCAGAGCTTGCAGTGAGCTGAGATGCGGCCACTGCACTCCAGCCCAGGCGACAGAGTGAGACTCTGTCTCAAAAAAAAAAAAAAAAAAAGATTTAACATGCAGATCCTTCACGAAGTTATTCTCACTAATCCATTACACGAATCAGAAGAAACTGACACATGATGGAGCCAGCTGAGAAACACGGGATGTTACGTGCACTGAAATGAATCAGCTGTCAACACCGTGAGCTCAGAAAGAGCCACAAGCTCCACCACACAATATATGGTTCCTGGTGGCTTCCTGTAGAAGAAACAATATTCTACAGCTCCACTAATACAAGCTACTTTTGTAAATTCACACCTCAGAAACATTTACACACAGCTCATGCCTACTTTAAATGTTCTGAAATTCTAGTTAAAATAGTAGACGCCTATAAATGAATGCATTGTCAAGCTTTTGAAAATTAAAGTGCAATATGATGAAATATAAAGTTAGAGCATTTATCTTTTTTGTTTTTTCTCTGAGATGGGGTCTTGCTCTGTCACTCAGGCTGGAGTACAATGGTGCGATAGAGGCTCACTGCAACCTCTGTCTCCCAGGTTTAATCAACCCTCCCCCTTTTACCTTCATATTATATTATGGGATTATATGTCAATAGTGGGTAATGTGCCCTGTTGTGTGATATAATAGTTATCAAATAAATCCTTTAAAAAGATGTAGTGAAACTAGCTATTTTCTATGGACTTAATGCATGAATGCATGTGAAGCCTATAACTTTCTTAAGAATGATACAATCATCCAATCACAACAAAATGCCTATCAGAGCAAAACCACAAACCAGTGCTGGTCTATGAATTATTCGTTATGAATCCATGACGGGGTCAGTTCAGAAACTGAGAATAAGCATTTAGAAAGTTGTATAGGCCAGGCACAGTGGCTCATGCCTGTGATCCCAATACTTTGGGACACTGAGGTGGGAGGACTGCTTGAGCCCAGCAGTTCGAGACTAGCCTGGGCAAAATAGAAAGATGCTGTCTCTATTAAAAAAAAAAAAAAAAGTTTTATACACATTCAACAATGCCATGACATGCAAGGGCATGACCAGTGATTTGTCTTGCTGAACAGAGAGTAATAACCAATCCAAGTGCTGTCAAGCTCACGTGGGGAGGTGCATATGGCATGACATGTACTAGGCAGGTATGGCAGAATCAAGTTACATGGGATATGCTACGGCTATTTTACCAACTATCTAAATGTATACAAAAATCTGAGAAAATGCACGGGTTTATTCATTTTTATAACTACTTAATTTTGCAAATATATTCATCTTAAGCCTGTATTTAAATCTGTAATTTAACATGAGTTAAACTAGAGAAATGAAGTTTACATTCTTTTTAACTAAATTTACATACGGATAAACAAGCTTCAGTTGATTGTGCAGCATCTTTTCAGTGGAAAAGACATGCCTCTGAATATAGTAAACCACAGGACGGTGAAGGAAGTGAATCCAAAGAGATGAAGACCAAAAGATGCCTCACATACTGAGTTCAGGGTTATAGCCATAATTAATGGTGAAGTGTAATGTCACAGTTTGTTAATTGCAGAGATATACTGGTTAATGGAGCAACAAAATCATCAAAATTTAAGGGCATTTATAAACCAAATGTACAGACATAAGCTCAAAAGAGAGAGAGAGAGAATTTCAGAGAGAATTCTTTGAAAGAGTACTACATTTTAAAGGTTAACAGAAGGAGATGATCAGTATTTTATCCATAAATGTTTTAGATGCTTCCTGTCCCAGCACTTTGGATTGCTAAAATAAAAATGCTATTGTCAAGAAACAAGTGAATATTACTTACGTCAAAGGGTAAATCTGCACTTTCCAATGAAAGCATAGCTTGCTACCTTTGGAAACTAATGATACAGAAGACCAATTTACAAAAAAAAAAAAACTTGCAAAGTGCTTTTCATTGTACCTTGACAAGCGCACAGATACTGCTAATGTGCTACCCGAAAATGATGGTAATGTGAAGGAAGAATTCTTTTTCTCAGTTTTACATACAACAAACACAACTAGTTCTGAACTGGGTAAAACGATGAGAATTATGTTGGCAACAAAACTGGTCTGGAATTCTGTATACAAGAATGTTCTGATAGCACAGCTGCAAAGACAAGAAAACATTCTGGAGTAGTTCCCCAGATTAAGCAGCTTGCACCAGAAAGAAAATCACTACTTAGTGTGTGTGATCTTGGTACAAAAAATGTCAGTTGAACTAAACAGTATGTGTGTAGTGTCATAATAAAAATCATGAGAATGCAAATACACATTAATGATTATTCTCTTTATTATGTGCTAATAAAAAAGGATACTGTTAGTGAATTAATGTTAAAACAATGTTCATGTTAAAACAAAAGTACCGAGGAGAAATTTGAATTACAGAACAGACTCAGAGATTCTGCAAGGTAAGAAACAAGTTTGTTTCTAACTTTTAAAAGATGTGAACTGATTAGCCAACTTGTTACTTTTAATTATCTTAACACTTCCTTACAAGAAAGGAAAGCAACATGCTTTTTAACAACAGATAAGATTAAAAGGTAAAAACAAGGTGGGGCATGATGGCTCACACCTCTAATCTCAGCACTTTGGGAGGCCGAGGTGGGTGGGTCATGAGGTCATGAGTTCAAGACCAGCCTGGCCAAGATCCTGAAACCCCGTGTCTACTAAAAATACAAAAACTAGCTGGGCTTGGTGGCACATGCCTGTAATCCCAGCTCCTTGGGAGGTTGAGGCAAGAGAATTGCTTGAACCTGGGTGGCAGAGGTTGCAATGAGTCGAGATTGCACACTGCACTCCAGCCTGGGCGACAGAGCAAGGCTCCGTCTCACACACACAAAAGACCTGTAATCCCAGCACTTTGGAAGGCCGAGGCAGGTGGATCACCTGAGGTCAGAAGTTCGAGACCAGCCTGGCCAAAACCCGTCTCTACTAAAAATAGAAAAATTAGCCAAGCATGGTGGCACACACCTGTAATCCCAGCTACTCAGGAGCTGAGGCAGGAGAATCACTTGAACCCGGGAGGCAGAGGTTGCAGTGAGCTGAGATCTTGCCACGGCACTTCAGCCTGGGAGACAGAGCGAGACTCCATCTCAAAAAAAAAAAGAACAGAGATTTATTCAAGATTATCTGGATTTAATCTGTTCACACAAACTCAAAATGTAAGTAGCTACTTACAGCTAGCCTGGTATTTCTCAAACCAGTGAAGGCAGAGTTTTTAAAATTTCCAATCCAGGCCAGCCATCATGGCTTATGCCTGTAATCCCAGCACTTTGGGAGGTCGAGGCAGGCAGATCACGAGGACAGGAGATGGAAACCATCCTGGCTAATACAGTGAAACCCTGTTTCTACTAAAAATACAAAAAATTAGACACGCACCTGTCTTCCCAGTTACTCAGAAAGCTGAGGCAGAATTGCTTGAACCTAGGAAGCAGAGGTTTCAGTGAGCCAAGATTGCACCACTGCACTCTAGCCTGGGCGACAAAGCAATTCTCCATCTCAAAAAAAAAAAGATTCCAATCCATTGTAGACTGATAGTTTGCAAAATGAAGTATTAAAAAATAAATAAAAACATCAGGCATGTAAAATACAAGCTCATGTAATTTATTCAGCTGAATTAAGTTTTAATAATATCAATAAATACAATACAGGCTGGGTGTGGTGGCTCACGCCTGTAATCCCAGCACTTTGGGAGGCCGAGGCAGTCGAATCACTTGAGGTTGGGAGTTCAAGACCAGCTTTACCAACATGGAGAAACCCCATCTCTACTAAAAATACAAAATAAGCCAGGTGTGGTGGTGCATGCCTGTAATCCCAGCTACTCAAGAGGCTGAGGCAGGAGAATATCTTGAATCTGGAAGGCGGAGGTAGTAGTGAGCCAAGATCGCGCCATTGCACTCCAGCCTGGGCAACAAGAGCAAAACTCTATCTCCAAAAAAATAAAAATAAATACAATACAAAGAATGATAAAAACTGGACATAAAGAATCATACACATAGTTATTTTGCAATTGTAACTGAATTAAAAGTGACAAAATAATGTGATAGATGAGCTTACCTCATTAATTTATCTAGGCTGGGTTGAAGACAGCACCACTTTCTTTCTTTCTTTTTTTTTTTTTTTTTGAGGCAGAATCTCTCTCTGTCGCCCAGGCTGGAATGCAGTGGTGTGATCTCGGCTTACTACAATCCCCACCTCCCAGGTTCAAGTGATTCTGCTGCCTCAGCCTCCCGAGTAGCTGGAATTACAGGCCCGCACCACCACCACACTCGGCTAAAATTTTTTTTTTTTTTGAGATGGAGTCTCACTCTGTTGACCAGGCTGGAGTGCAGTGACGCTATCTTGGCTCAACACAACCTCTGCCTCCCAGGTTCAAGTGATTCTCCTGCCTCAGCCTTCCCAGTAGCTGGGACTACAGGCATGCGCCACCATGCCCGGCTAATTTTTGTGTTTTTAGTAGAGACAGGGTTTTACTACGTTGGCCAGGCTGGTCTTGAACTCCTGACCTCCTGATCCACCTGCCTCAGCCCCCCAAAGTACTGGGATTACAGGCGTGAGCCACCACGCCCAGCCTAATTTCTTTTTTTTTTTTTTTTAGTACAGACAGGGTTTTGCCATGTTAGCCAGGCTGGTCTCAAACTCCTTGCCTCAAGCAATCCACCCTCCTCAGCCTCCCAAATTGCTAGGATTACAGGTGAGCCACCGCGCCTGGGCAGAGCACCAGTTTCAATTGACAATATAAGACTAAGCTTTGCTATGTTTTGATTTAATAATACTCTTACGCAGAGAAACCATTGTTACTGAGATGTCTTGACGGAATGGAAGAAGAGATCTTAAAAACAATTTCACCAAGTTCAGGATACGCACTTCCAATTTTATCCAAAATAAAGCAATTCTCCTCAATCCTTTATCTTTCAGCATTAGCCAGTTCTAACAGTTTATGCCATGAAGAGTTTAATTATCTTTAGGTGAAGGAAAGAGATTTGGTTCCATTACATTTCCTGTGAGTGGATCTCAATGGTTGGAAAATTAAATTTTAGAATATTCTGTTTCATTTATAAGGTATTTGGTGATAATCTGTCGAAACTGTTCTTTGAAGCTTCTAACTTTTGTTTTTGCTCCCCACCACCTCCCCGCCCCCCGCCTTTTGTGTGTCTGAGACGGAGCCTTGCTCTGTCGCCCAGGCTGGAGTGCAGTGGTGCAATCTCGACTCACTGCAACCTCTGCCACCCGGGTTCAAGCGATTCTCTTGCCTCAGCTCCTGAGTAGCTGGGATTACAGGTGTGTGCCACCATGCTTGGCTAATTTTTCTATTTTTAGTAGAGACAGGGGTTTTGGCCAGGCTGGTCTCGAACTTCTGACCTCAGGTGATCCACCTGCCTCGGCCTTCCAAAGTGCTGGGATTACAGGCATGAGCCACCATGCCCAGCCAAATAAATCTCTATTAACTGAGATTCTACTAAAACAAATTTGAAGGGTATAGGAAAATGTCTTAACTGTCAATATTCATGGGCACAGCAGTTGTAGCCTCTGCATATCACAGGAGTTAAAAGACCTGACATACTGCTTGCTTGTTTTCCTGGTAAGCAATCTAAGCTGGGACCAGAGCATATTTTCATTCTTAATCCAGTGTTCGCTCCATTGAAACTGCTGTCTTTGATAAGGGAAAATAAACTGATGAAGGAAGATCTTGAAAACAAAACCTATCTCGCTTAGGTTAACCAGCTGAGTAAAACTGTCATTGGAAATAACCAAATGTTCTGATTGTAATCTCAGACTCCCTGAAGTTCAAGTGAACTTGAACTTGAAAAATTATTAAACATCTGCTCAAAGATCTGTAGATCATTAGCCTACCTAGTCGCAGAGAAAGTATTAAAACCTTTTCTCTATGATTAAAACAAAATGAAACAAAACAGTAGTATTCACAGTGGCGTTTATTGACAGTAATCACAACTGAACAGCGGGAGGCCTAGGGAGGGTCATTCTGGACTGTGAAAGCAGTTTACATTTCTCTTCCTAGCCATTAACAAAAGGATGCCAGGGGCTGTCAGAAATACTGCTACCATAAATAGTTTTTGGTATGAGGAAAGATATTTAAATCCTCCATTTTTTTTTTTTTTTTTTTTTTTTGAGACAGAGTCTCGCTGTGTCGCCCTGGCTGAAGTGCAATGGCATGATCTTGGCTCACTGCAACCTCCGCCTCCCAAGTTCTAAGCGATTCTCATGCCTCAGCCTCTGTTGTAGTTGGGATTATAGGCACACGCCACCACACCTGGCTCATTTTTGTATTTTTAGTAAAGACAGGGTTTCACCATGGTGGCCAGGCTGGTCTCGAACTCCTGACCTCAGGTGGTCTGCCTAGCTCGGCCTCCCAAAGTGCTTGGGATTACAGGCATGAGCCACTGTGTCTGGCCAAAAACCTCCAATTTTACTTAAAGTTTTAATGATTAATTTTACATTATAATGTGAAAAGTAACGATTCTCTAGCAGTCTTATCCTGAAAACTGGGGCTGATTATAAAGCACTACTTTGCTCCATTCCATTTTCCTTCAAGTCACCTATTTTGAGTAAATACATTAGTTTCATTTTCCACCCCTGTATAGGCGCTGTAAATACTACTAGGAAAAAACCCATTACTAGCACCAGTACAAGTTCAAGGTTTCCAACCTGAGCGTAAGCACTGCTTTATAATTTTTTTACCATCCCAGGTTATAGCCTCCTATGGCCCCAAAATGAAATCTCAAATGTCCTCCATTCTGCATAAAACCGATGCTGGTCCCTCAGTGGAAAACGTCAACCATGAATTATTGATCTCTTCCCCTTTACCTTCATGCCACTGATTTCTGTTGCACGGACTGTGCTTATTACCATGTATGTCTAACATTAAACTGAACTCCTAGAGAAGAGGAACTCACATTCATTTCTGGGTCCCTAGGGCCAAACTCCAAAGTGTAATTAAGGAAAGGAATAACTCCAATTGTTTCAAGTTCTAAATTTGTGTTCCTCTCAAAAATAGGCAGTGTGTATTCAAGCTCTGCTTCTTTCCCTGATCCAGTTCTCCAACTTTAGGGGTCTTACAAAATAGGCCAGGAAGTAAAAAATGTCTAGAGATTACTCCCACATGGTAATCTTTGCAAATAAAACTCTTAGACCTAACTTTATACTACTAAAAATTTCACCATACCTTTTTTTTTTTTTGAGACAGTGTCTTGCTCTGTGACCCAGGCTGCAATGCAGTGGTACTATAGCTCACTGCCGCCTCATCCTCCTGAGCTCGAGCAATCTTCCCACCTCAGCCTCCCAAGTAGTTGAGACCACTGGCACCAGGCTGGTCTTGAACTCCTGACCTCAGGTGATCCACCTCCCTTGGCCTCCCAAAGTGCTGGGATTACAGGCATGAGCCACCATGCCTGGCCTTTTTGACAAATTTATTGAGCATCTAGTATACTATGGCTACGATACAACAGAGAATATGGGAGATATGGAATGTGTCTTCAAAATGTTCACATTCTAGAACCAATGAAGCTGAAGTAGTAATCAAAGAAGTGAATGAAGAAAACTATGCTGATGAAGAAAAGGGGCAGGAAGAGAAGGAAAGGAAAAAATAAATGTATACGTTTTATGTTTTAGCCAAATTTAAGGCAAAGAGATTTTGGTAGAATTTCAAAGATTTCAGAGATAAAGTAAGTATCCTACAAGCACAGTGAGGATTGGGTGTCTGGGGTAATCAAGTTTTTAAAAAATCTGGGTGGCAACGTTTTTAAACTAATATCACACGTGGACCAAGGATAAGGTTAAATTGGCACTTCCATACATCTGTAATGGAAACATAAATTGTTTTAATTTTCTAGATGTAAATTTGACAATTCCACTTGTAGGAATACAGCCAAAAAATCAATGATGTAGGCTGGGCGCAGTGGCTCACGCCTGTAATCCCAGTACTTTGGGAGGCAGAGGCGGGTGGATCACGAGGTCAGGAGATCGAGACTATCCTATCTAACATGGTGAAACCCCGTCTCTACTAAAAATACAAAAAATTAGCCAGGCATGGTGGCAGGCGCCTGTAGTCCCAGCTACTCGGGAGGCTGAGGCACGAGGATGGTGTGAACCCGGGAGGTGGAGCTATTTCAGTGAGCTGAGATCGCACCACTGCACTCCAGCCTGGGCGACAGAGCGAGACTCTGTCTCAAAAAAAAAAAAAAATCAATGATGTAAAGATTTACACAGGGCCGGGCGCGGTGGCTCAAGCCTGTAATCCCAGCACTTTGGGAGGCCGAGACGGGCGGATCACGAGGTCAGGAGATCGAGACCATCCTGGCTAACACGGTGAAACCCCGTCTCTACTAAAAAATACAAAAAACTAGCCGGGCGTGGTGGCGGGCGCCTGTAGTCCCAGCTACTCCGGAGGCTGAGGCAGGAGAATGGCATGAACCCGGGAGGCGGAGCTTGCAGTGAGCTGAGAGCCGGCCACTGCACTCCAGCCCGGGCGGCAGAGCGAGACTCCATCTCAAGAAAAAAAAAAAAGATTTACACAGAAGTATACAAGAATACTCAGCATTATTTAAAATGGCAAATTTGGCCGGGCACGGTGGCTCACACCTGTAATCGTAGCACTTTTGGAGGCCAAGGCAGGCAGATCACGAGGTCAGGAGATCAAGACCATCCTGGCTAACACGGCGAAATCCCGTCTCTACTAAAAATAAAAAAAATTAGCCAGGTGTGGTGGCAGGCACCTATAGTCCCAGCTACACGGGAGGCTGAGGCAGGAGGATGGCATGAACCCAGGAGGCCGAGGTTGTAGTGAGCCGAAATCGCACCACTGCACTCCAGCCTGGGCAACAAAGCTAGACTCCATCTCAAAAAAAAAAAAAAAAAAGGCCAATTTAAAACAAAGTATATGACAAGTTATCTAGAATGAAACAAGTTATAAGGTGGCACTTGGTGGAACACTATACAGACATTAAAAGCTGTTTTCAAATATTTTATTACAGGTCCAAATGTTCACTATTAAAAGTTAAAGGAAACAAGCATGATTCCAATTTTGTTTCTAAAAAACTGCACATTATTTATGTGTATACACCTGCATTTGTATGCATATATGTATGTATATGTATACCTATACATACCTATATACATATATACATACATACCTATATGTATACATACACATATATACAGGCATGTATGTATATACACATGTATGTATATATACACATATATGTATATAATGTGTATAACACATATATACATAAACAGGTACAAATGTATACACACATATATACATACAGACAAAAATAAACTGGAAGGAAGTATACTTAATGATGGTGAAAATGGAGCTTTTTATCTTCTCCTGTATTTTTAACCTGAATGAATTTTTCAGGACCATTTACATTTAATGTAATAATTGATCCATGACTCTGTTGAAATGTACCATTTTACTGTCCTTTTCTATTTATCCCATCTGTGCTTTGTTTCTTTCCCTGTATGTCTTGCATTCTTTTAGATTAATTTTTTCTTTAGAATTCTATTTATCTCTACTATCAGTTTGTTAGCTATACTTCTTTAATTTTTCTGGTAGTTGTTCTAGGTTTTAAATTATACAGTGTTAACTATCAGTCTGCCTTCCAGGTGAAGGATACCACTCCATGTACAGCTTAAGAACCTTACTAAGGTTTCTGCCGGGCATGGTAGCTCACGCCTATAATCCCAGCACTTTGGGAGGCTGAGGCAGGCAGATCACTTGAGGTCAGGAGTTTGAGACCAGCCTGGCCAACATGGTGAAACCCCATCTCTACTAAAAATACAAAAATTAGCTGGGTGTGGAGGTGCACAACTGAAATCCCACGTATTTGGGACGCTTGCTGAACCTTGTTGAATCCAGGAGGCAGAGGTTGCAGTGAGCCAGGATTGCGCTACTGTACTCCACCCTGGGCAACAAAGCGATACTCTGTCTCAAATAAATAAATAAATAAATAAATAAATAAATAAATAAATAAATAAATAAATAAATAACCTGACTAAGGTTTCTTATACCCTTCCTGTCCCCTTCCATTCTTTGAGCTAATGTCATAACTTTTACTCCCATGTGTTATAAAACCTATAATGCATTATTATTTTTGCTTTAAGCAAGTATCTTTTTAAAGCTACTATTTCTTTAATTCACAATGTTGTGCAACCATCACCACTAATTGCAGAACATTTCCATCATACAAAAAGGGAAATCCTGTACCTGTTAGCAATCACCTTCAATGCAGCCGTCTTTTAAAGAGATGAAAAAAGAAAAAAAAAATTGTCTTATTTTTACTCCCACAGTTACCAATTCTAGCACTTTTCAATCCTTTATGAAGATCTAAATTTCCATTTTAAACCATTTGCCTTCTGCCTGAATAACTTCAACAGTTCTTGTGCAGGTCTGCTGGCAACAAATTCCAGTAGGCCTATTTTTTTGAGACAGGGTCTTGCTTTGTCACCCAGGCTAAAGTGCACTGTGGCTCAATTATGGCTCACTGCAGCCTCTGCTTCCCGGGCTCAAGTGATCCTCTAACCTCAGTCTCCCAAAGAGCTGGAACCACATGTGCGCGCCACGATGCCTGGCTGGTTTTTGCATTCTTTGTAGAGATAGGGTTTTGCCATGTCACCCAGGCTGGTCTCAAAATCTTCCTGCCTTGCCTCCCAAAGTGCTGGGATTACAGGTGTTGGCCACTGCACCCAGCCCCAGCAGTCTTTTTTAAAAAGCACTTTAAAGATGTCTCTCCAGGCTGGGCATGGTGGCTAACATCTGTAATGCCAGCACTTTGGGAGGCCGAGGCAGGCAGATCACAAGGTCAGGAGTTCAAGACCAGCCTGGCCAACATGGTGAAACCTTGTCTCTACTAAAAATAAAAAAAATTAGCCAGGAATGGTGGCATGCGCCTCTAATTACAGCTACTTGGGAGGCTGAGGCAAGAGAATCACTTGATCCTGGGAGGCTGAGGTTGCAGTGAGCTGAGTTCGCGCCACTGCACTCCAGCCTGGGCAAGAGTGAGGCTCTGTCTTGAAAAACACAAAAATGAAGGCCAAGCGTGGTGGCTCATACCTGTAATCCCAGCACTTTGTGAGGCCAAGGCAGGCAGATCACCTGAGGTAGGGAGTTCAAGATCAGCCTCACCAACATGGAGAAACCCCATCTCTACTAAAAATACAAAATTAGCCAGGCATGGTGGTACATGCCTGTAATCCCAGCTACTCAGTAGGCTGAGGCAAGAGAATCACTTGAACCCAGGAGGTGGAGGTTGTGGTGGGCTGAGATCGCACCACTGCACTCTAGCCTGAGCAATAAGAGCAAAAATCCACCTCAAAAAAAAAAAAAAAAAAAAAAAAAATTAAAGACGTCTCTCAATTGTATTTTGATTTGCTAAATTTCTGATGAGAAGTCTGCTATCATCCTTATCTCTGTTACTCCATACACGATGTGTATTTTTTCTCTGCCTGCTTTCAAGATTTTCTCTTTATTATGAGTTGTCAACAGTTTGACGATGATGTGCCTTGGTGTGGTTTCCTTTACAGTTATTCTCCTTGGGATTCTTAAATATGTGGGCTTATAGTTTTCATCAAATTTGAGAATTTTCTTGTCATTATTTTTTACTATCTTTTTTTCTGTTCTTCCCTTTCCCTCTTTTCTGGGGCTCCAATTACGTATGTTAGACTGTTCCTATCTCTAACAATTGTCCTTGTTACAGTCATTGAGCTCTATCGATTTTTCCATTTTTCTTTCTGTTCTCATTTTGGACAGTTTCTATTGCTGTCTTTAAGTCCACTGATCTGCAGTGCCTCAACTGCTGTTAATGCCATCACTGCATTTTAAAATTTATTTCCAACTTTAGATGTTCTGTTTGGGTCTTTTTAAAATATACCTTCCACTTCTCTTTCCACTGTTAACCATTTCCTCTACTTTTTTTGAACCGAGAGCATATTTATAATTGCCGTTTTCATGCCTTTGTTAATTCCATCATCTCTGTCATTTCTGGATCTAGTTCTGTTGATTGTTCTCCTGATTATGTCATATTTTCCTGGTTCTTTGCATGCCTGGTCATTTTACTGAATGCCAAACATCATGAGTTTTGTGTTCTGGGTGTTGGATTTTGTGTTTTCCTTTAAATAGGGCTGGACTTTGTTCTCACACACAGGTAAGATTCTTTAAATTGGCTGGATCTTCCAAGACTTGCTTTTTCATTGTGAGAGTAGGTCCAGAGTAGCCTTTAACTTAGGGCGAATTTAGCCTCATTACAAAGGCTCTTTGATGCCCTTGCATATACTCTGGCTAATGGGAACAGAGGCTATTCCCAGCTCTGTGTGAGTTCCAGGAATTGTTTGGCCTGCTCCTTTCCAGTGGGGTTCTTTCTCAGGTCTCAGGTGCTCTCCTCTCATGCACGTATAGATCAGGACTCAACCAGACTTCAGGAGACTCCTCCGCCTATCTCTGGAGTTCTGTGTACAACTCCCACCTCTCTGGTACTCCGTCCCATGAATGATGACAACCTTCCCTCCCTGCCAACCCCCATCTTGTCCTCCCAATTCGAAGACACCAGGCTCTATTTGGCTTCCCCATCCCTGCTCTGCAGCCTGAAAACTACCTCCAGATAATAAATTGGGGCAATCATAGAGCTCAGTAGGTTTGTTTCCCACCTTTCAGTGACCACAGTCTTGCTTTGCCTGTTACCCAATGCCTACAAATTGCTATTTCACATATGTAAATCCAGTCCTTGTTATTACATCACTGCTGGACGAATATATATTGCAAATCAAGTAACAGTTTCTCAATTTGTATCTTGTTGTTGTTGATGTTTTGAGACAGGGTCTCACTCTCACCCAGGCTGGAGTGCAGTGGCTCATAATTCACTGCAGCCTCAAACTCCTGGTCTCAAGGCATCCTCCCACCTAGGCCTCCCAAAGCACTGGGATTACAGGCAAGTGCAAGCCACTATTCCCTCAATTTAGTATTTAAATGCTTAGTCTTCATCCAGCTCTCCCTTTTTATAACATCAAACACAATTTTTCCTCCATTTTTCTTGGAATTTGCTCTTCTCAGTTTGACACTAAACTCTTCATTCTCCTACCTCTTTATGATTTCTGATTCTTGAATTCTGAAAGTTCTTGGCAAGTTTCCCAAATCCTATTCTTGCCGCATTTTCTTCTCCATCTGTGTAGGATCTCACCTGTGAAATTTCAACAAGTCCTATAGATTCATTCATAATCTCTTTTGCAGAAGTACTAAGCGACTGGCCTTGGACTTCTTCATTCACAGAGGGAAAAAGGGTGAATACAAAATAGAATTTCTACTACATTTTAAAGTTTATATATGTACTTTTATTATTATTATTTTTACTATTATTATTTTTTTTAGCAGAGTCTTGCTCTGTCACCCAGGCAGGAGTTCAGTGGCACAATCTTGGCTCACTGCAACCTCTGCCTTTGGGGTTCAAGCAATTCTCATGCCTCAGCCTCTCGAGTAGCTAGGACTACAGGCATGTGCCACCACACCTGGTTCTAATTTTTGTATTTTTAGTAGAGATGGGGTTTCACCTTGTTGGCCAGGCTGGTCTCAAACTCCTGGCCTTAAGCGATCTGCCAGCCTCAGCCTCCCAAAGTGCTGGGATTACAGGCGTGAGCCACCACACCCAGCTATATACGTACTTTTATACACATACAACCAGAGGAAAAAACAGCAGTTAATTCACTTAAGGTGTTAAGAATGATGACCTGTTTTGTGAGTAACACTTTCTTTTTATTTTTTGAGACGAAGTCTTGCTCTGTCACCCAGGCTGCAGTGCAGTGGCACGATCTCGGCTCACTGCAAGCTCTGCCTCCCCTCCTGGGTTCATACCATTCTCCTGTCTCAGCCTCCGAAGTGGCTTGGACTACAGGTGCCCGCTAGCACGCCTGGCTAATTTTTTTGTACTTTTAGTAGAGACAGGGTTTCACCGTGTTAGCCAGGATGGTCTCTTATCTCCTGACCTCGTGATCCACCCACCCCAGCCTCCCAAAGCCCTGGGATTATAGGTGTGAGCCACTGCACCTGGCTATTTTTCTTTTTCTTTCTTTTTTTTTTTTTTTTTGAGACGGAGTCTCGCTCTGCCGCCCGGGCCCCAGGCTGGAGTGCAATGGCGTGATCTTGGCTCACTGCAACTCTACATCCCAAGCGATTCTCCTGCCTCAGCCTCCCAAGTAGCTGGGATTACAGGCATGTGCCACCATGCCCAGCTAATTTTTGTATTTTTAGTAGAGACGGGGTTTCTCCATGTTGGTCAGGCTGGTCTCAAACTCCTGACCTCAGATGAACCGCTCGTCTCCAGCCTCCCAAAGTGCTGGGATTACAGGTATGAGATACCACATCTGGCACGAAGCTCTTTTTTAAGTCCCCATTTCTAGCTCATAACTCCAGCTGTTTTGGCAGGCCAGAATCTCACACCACTCTTTTCAAAAGCAAGTCACATATCTTCTACCTAGAGCCTGCCTTTCTCCCTCTGTGCCAGTTAATGATACCCAGTCCTCCCATAAGCTTCAGAGTCATTTCAACTTGTCCTTCTGTTTCCACATCTAGTCAAAAATCCTACTGGAAACAATGAATTTCAGTCCATGAGAAACAATATTACTGCAGAGGGCTCTAAAATAATGATCTCATAGCAGCACTAAAAAGTTAGCAGAATGAAAAAACCCCCTTTTTTCCAGGTCAGAGATATGAGACAATCTGCAAAGAGGAAGCCATGCCCTTGGCATAGAAGCAGCTTGTTCCTGGGATAAAGAAGTGGATTTGGAAGAGCAGGCCAAAGTTGGACAATAAGCCAAGAGGGGAAACTGTGGAACACAGTCAAGAGGCTGGGGCCTTGAGCCTGCAATTTGGGTGGCACCCAAAGATGATAAAAGGCGAAACATGTCATAAACCAGGCTTCAAATGACGCTTTGGCAGAAAGTTGTTTTGCTGCCCAAACTGGCATTTATTATTAGTTGAAATGACTAAGACACAACAGCCATCAACTTTTTACCATGTAATTAACCAGCTCTGAATAAGGTCATGCCTTTTTACTTTAATGCTCTTTTGAAAATGGGTAATAAACAAAATATTCAAAAGTCACAAAACAGTATGGACCTTGAGAACACTGTGCTAAGTGAAACAAACCAGTTACAAAAGGACAAACACTATATGATTCCACTTGCATGAGCTATCTAGAGTAGTCAAATCTATAGAAACGGAAAGTAGAATGGTGACTGCTAAGGGTAGGGGAAGCATTAAGTACTTGTTTAATGGATATGAAAAAGTTTTAGAGACTGGTTGTACAACAATATGAATATACTTTACACTACTGAAGAGTGTGTGTAAATATATGTTATGCCTAGGATGAAACTGCTAAAACAAAAGTTATGTGCATTCTTTATGTGTGACTGTGTGATGCGTGTGATGTGTGACTTGATGTATGCACACTATTTTTATTTACATTAAAATGTGTATTGAAGTATAGCATACATTCAGAGCAGTACATAATTCTTAAGTTCATAGCTTGATGAATTTTCTCAATATAATTCCACCTAACAGAGATTAAAAAAAAAAAAAAGATGATAAGCCTCCAAAAGCCCCTCATGTCTCCATCCAGTGAGCTCCCCAAGAGTAATACTACCCTGACTTCTAACACCAGAATTTTGTCTTTTTTGGAACTTATATTTGTGTTTGGCTCTTTCACCCAACATTATGATTGCAAGTCATTCATGTTGGGTGAATTGTAATTCATTCATTCTTATTGCTCTATAATATCCCATTGTGTAAATACACCACAACTGATCTAAACTATACTATACTACAAAAGGTACGTGCATTCTTGAATTTTAATGGATATTATTCAACTGCTCTCCATAGAGTTTAGAATCTTACCATTAATATACAGAAGTAGCTATTTTCCTACACCTTAGTCAATAGCTAATCAAACTTCTTAATCGTGTTAATCGGTTATTTTTAAAATGCTTTCAGTATATTTCAATTTGCTTAACTCTAATACTGACTGAAACTGAGGATCATTTCATACATTTAGGAGTCATTTGTCTTTCCTTTGAACTGTCACTGAATGTGCCCACTTGTCTACTGAGTTGTTGGTGTTTTCTATCAGCAAGTGATCCTGCTTTTTAAAGGAAATGAGCCCTTTGAACATGATGCATGGCAACTATTTTTTCCCAGCTTATCACTGGAGTCCCAGTTTTGTTTATACTAGTTTTTGCCATGTCTAGGTTGTCTGTTTGTTTATTTATTTATTTATTTTTGAGATGAGGAGTCTTGCTCTGTTGCCCTGGCTGGAGTACAGTGCAGTGGTGCGATCTCGGCTTGCTGCAACCTCCGCCTCCTGGGTTCAAGCAAATTCTCCTGCCGTAGCATCCCAAGTAGCTGGGATTACAGGCATGTGCCACTACACCTGGCTAATTTTTGTATTTTTAATAGAGATGGAGTTTCACCTTATTGGCCAGGCTGGTCTCGAACTCTTGGCTTCAAGTGATCTGCCCGCCTCAGCCTCTCAAAGTGCTGAGATTACAGGCATGAGCCACCAGGCCTAGCAGCTTGTCTGTTTTTATGCAAATTCACCAACTTTTTTTCTGTATGTAAGGGCTCAAGTTGAATGATGAAGAATCATAAGACAGACAGGAAAAGAAAGAGGAAGAAGAAAAGGAAGAGGAAGAGGGAGGGAGGGAGGGAAGGAAGGAAGGAAGGAAGGAAGGAAGGAAGGAAGGAAGGAAGGAAGGAAGGAAGCGGGGAAAGGGAGAAGGGGGAAGGGGGAAGGGAAGGAAGGAGGTAAGGAGGGAGGGAGGGGAAGATAGGAGGGGAACCTATTACATTGCTGGTAGGAGTGTAAGCTGTTACAATCATTCTGGAAAACTGGCAATATATGCCAAAACAAAATAAACATACATCCTATGACCCAGCAGTCCCACTCAGTTCCAACAGAAAATGAATATTTATGTCCACCAAACATGTACAAAATGTTCTTAGCCGTCTTATTCACTTTAGCCAAAATAAAGAAATAACTAGCCGGGGGCGGTGGCTCAAGCCTGTAATCCCAGCACTTTGGGAGGCCGAGATGGGCGGATCACGAGGTCAGGAGATCGAGACCATCCTGGCTAACACGGTGAAACCCCGTCTCTACTAAAAACTACAAAACAAAACTAGCCGGGCGAGGTGGCGGGCGCCTGTAGTCCCAGCTATTAGGGAGGCTGAGACAGGAGAATGGCCTAAACCCAGGAGGCGGAGCTTGCAGTGAGCTGAGATCCGGCCACTGCACTCCAGCCCGGGCGACAGAGCAAGACTCTGTCTCAAAAAAAAAAAAAAAAAAGAAATAACTAAAATTTTCACCAATAGTAAAACGGATAAAATGTGATATATTAACACAATATAATCCTATACAATAAAGAAGAACTGCAATATACAACATAAATAAATCTCACAGACATGTTAAACAAAAGAAGTGAGATAGTGGCTGGGCACGGTGGCTCATGCCTATAATCCTAGCACTTTGGGAGGCTGAGGCGAGTGAATCACTTGAGGTCAGGAGTTCAAAACGAGCCTGGCCAACATGGTGAAAGCCCCGTCTCTACTACAAAGAAAAAAAAAGTTGGCTGAGCGTGGGAGTGGGCGTCTGTAATCCCAACTACTTGGGAAGCTAAGGCAGGAGAATCGCTTGAACCCGGGAGGCGGAGGTTGCAGAGAGCCGAGATCACGCCACTGCACTCCAGTCTGGATAACAGAGGGAGACTCCGTCTCAAAAAAAAAAAAAAGAAGTGAGATAGCAAGATAATTCTCTTTTTTTCCCAATGGCTACTCAGTTCATCCAATACTATTTACTAAGGAATTCCTGATTTTCATCACATATACCACTGTTTACCACATAAAACATTTCTATAGATGAGGCTACTTCAGTGCTCTCAACTGTGTGTCAGTGATCTGATGTTCAAATTGGTTTGGCTTCGACATACACTTTAATATTTCACAGCACTAATACCTCCTTCATGAACAGATTTTCATAATTTTTGTAAAAAGTTTCATTTTTGTTCTTTCATACAAACTTTAGAGTCAAGTTTTGAAAAGCCTATTGAGATATTAATTGGGATTACTTTAAATTCACAAATTATATGTGTGTGTGTGTGTGTGTGTGTATATATATATATATTTTTTTTTCCCCACAGATGGCATCTCACTATATTGCCCAGGCTGGTCTCCAACTCCTGGTCTCAAGTGATCTTCCCACCTCAGCCTCCCAAAGTGCTGGATTATAGGCGTGAGCCACTGTGCCTGGCCAATTTCACTAAATTTAAGACATTTTCAATGTAAGATGCACAGTTATTTTATGCCAATTGAAATAGCTTCTTTAGACTTAAATGTTTGTTTTCATATCCCATCTAACTTGTGCTTATAATGAAAGTAAAGTTATGTAAAATAAGTTGGTTAAAATACTCCTAACCTAACTTCATAATTACCACATGGCCAGAAGCACCTGGAAGATGTCATCAGCTTTAAGGTGTATCTTAACTTTAGAAATCATAAAAGGTAAAAAAAAAAAAAAAAAGTATTTTTCTAACAACATAAAATACAGCAACTTAGAGTGGATACTGACATCTTATAAATGTGAGAGCTATCCTATTCAAGAACAAAATATGTTTTAGCATTTATTCAATTCTTTTATGAGCTTCAGTAAAGTTCTGCAATAGTTTTCAGAAATATCTTTCATTTTCTTGTTAAGTTTCTCTTACTTTTTCTTTGTAGAGATAAGGTCTCACTGTGTTACCCAAGCTGGTCTCAAACTCCTGGACTCAAGTGATCCTTCTGCCTTGCCCTCCCAAAGTGCTGGGATGGCAGGCATTAGCCACTATGCCTGGCCAATTGATTTCTTTTATTTATTTATTTATTTATTTATTTATTTATTTATTTATTTTTGAGACGGAATCTGTGTTGCCCAGGCTGGAGTGCAGTGGCGTGATCTCCGCTCACTGCAAGCTCCGCCTCCCAGGTGCACACCATTCTCCTGCCTCAGCCTCCCTGAGTAGCTGGGACTACAGGTGCCCGCCACCACGCTCAGCTAATTTTTTGTATTTTTAGTGTGTTAGCCAGGATGGTCTTGATCTCCTGACCTCGTGATCCGCCTTCCTTGGCCTCCCAAAGTGCTGGGATTACAGGCATGAGCCACTGCGCCCGGCACCAATTTATTTCAAAGTAGAATTTTTTCCTTCAAAAATTCTGTTTGGAAAATGTGCAAACCTTTATACAGAAAATTATATAA
This sequence comes from Piliocolobus tephrosceles, assembly GCF_002776525.5. Classification (NCBI taxonomy): domain Eukaryota; kingdom Metazoa; phylum Chordata; class Mammalia; order Primates; family Cercopithecidae; genus Piliocolobus; species Piliocolobus tephrosceles. The sequence goes on from NW_022334940.1 coordinate 171,771, forward strand.
CAATATTGAGAAAAAAATTAAAGTTCAAAACATATGGAGAAATAATGTTTATGAATCAGAGGATTCAACAGTATAAAGATTTCAAATTCTCATTACAGCAGGTGTAGATTAAAAAAAAAAAAGAAAAAGAAAATTTCGGCCGGGTGCAGGTGCAGTGGCTCATGCCTGTAATTCCAACACTTTGGGAGGCTGAGACAGGTGGATTGGCCTGAGGTCAGGAATCTGAGACCAGCCTGGCCAACACAGTGAAACCCCATTTCTACTAAAAATATAAAAATCAGCTGGGCATGGTGGCGCGTGCCTGTAATCCCAGCTACTTGGGAGGCTGAGGCAGAATTGCTTGAACCCAGGAGGCGGAGGCTGCAGTGAGCTGAGATTGCATCACTGCACTCCAGCCTGGGCAACAGAAGCAAAACTCCGTCTCAAAAAAAAAAAAAAAAAATTCAATTATTCCCAAACCGATTCAACACAATTCCAATCAAAATCCTAACAGGTATTCTTGTGGAACATCACAGCTGATTCTAAAATGTATGTGGAAATGCACAGGGCCCAGGGCCACACATAACTAACATTTATTATCCACTGGATATTAAGACATAAAACTAGATGAGTGATTCTCAAACGTTTTGGTTTGACATTCCTGCAAACTATTGAGACTCTAAAATGCTTTAGTTAACATGCGTTATACCTATTATATTTACCATGTTAGAAATTAAAATAGGAAATTTATTTATTTATTTTTACTTTTTTTGAGATGGAGTCTCCCTCTGTCACCCCAGGCTAGAGTGCAGTGGGCATGATCTCGGCTCACTGTAATTTCCACTTCCCAGGTTCAAATGATTCTGCTGCCTCAGCCTCCCAAGTAGCTGGGATGACATGCATGTACCACCACATCCAGCTAATTTTTTATTTTTAGTAGAAACAGGATTTCACCATGTTGCTCAGGCTGGTCTTGAACTCCTGACCTCAGGTAATCTGCCCGCCTCAGTCTCCCAAAGTGTTGGATTACAGGCATGAGCCACCGTGCCAGGCCCAAACAGGAAAGTTTTAAGTACCAGTTCATTCATTTAAAAATAACACATCTATTATATGCTAACATAAATAACACTTTAACGAAAAATAACTATTTTCCAAAACAAATTTAAAAAATGAGTGAGAAAAGTGGTACTGTTTGACATTTTTTGGAAATCTCCTTAATGTCTGGCTTGATGGGCGACATCTGGGTTCTCCTATCTGCTTCTGCATTCAATCTGTCGCAACACTGCACTTCACGCGGCCTCTGGAAAACCCTACTGTACACTTGTGGGAGGATGAGTGTGAGGCAAAAAACCACCAAGTGTTACTATGAAAACAGTTTTGACCTGGCCTCTGAAAGGGTCTCAGGAAACCCCCATAGTCCTGGGACCACACTTTGAGAATTGCTGAAATACAGTACTTAAGACAATGGGTCACTGGCAGAGGACAAACAGACAGGAATAGAAGAGGCAGGCAAATCCTGGTATACACAACCACCTGACTTATGACCAAGGTAGCTCTACAGAGCAGGAGGAGATGGCCTTTTCAATAAATGGAACTAAACATCATCATCATCATCATGACATCTAGTAAAACAAAATGACCCAATCTCACACCACACACACAAAAATTCCAAAGATCGTTGATCTAAATGTGAAAGGCAAAACAGTGACAGAAAAGAATGTAGATTACCTTCACATCAGGATACAAAAACCCCTAATTACAAAGGAAAAGGCAGAAACATTCAACTACATTAAAATTAAGAATTTCCATTAATCAGAGAAATGCAAATCAAAACTACAATGAGATATCATCTCACTCCAGTTTAAATGGCTTTTATCAAAAAGACAGGCAATGAGAGATGATGGCGAGGATGTGGAAAAAGGGAAACGCTCGTACACTGCTGTTGGGAATGTAAATTAGTACAATCACTATGTGGAGGTTCCTTAAAAAAACTAAAAATAGAACTACCATGTGATCCAGCAATCCCGCTACTGGGTATACACCCAAAAGAAAGAAAATCGGTGTATCGAAGAGATTTCTGCACTCCCATGTTTACTGCAGCACTGTTCACAATAGGCAAAATATGGAATTAACCTAAGTGTCCATCAATAGATGAATGGATACAGAAAATGTGGCACTTATACATAATGCAGTACTATTCAGTCATCAAAATGAATGCAATCCTGTCATTTTCAACAACATGGATAAAACTGGAGGACATTATGTTAAGAGAAATAAGCCAGGCACAGAAAGATGAACATTGCATGTTCTCACCCACATGTGGGAGCTAAAGAAAAAAAAAAATTGAACCCGTGTAGATAGAATAGAGGATAGGAAGGGAAGTGGAAAATAAAGAGAGATTGGTGACTGGGCACAAAAATACAGTTAAAAAGAATGAGAAGTCTAGTGTTCGGTACCACAATAGAGCAACTACAGTTAACGATAAGTTATTTTATATTTCAAAATGACTAAAAGACTAGGATTGGAATATTCCTAACACGAAGAAATGATAAATGCTTCAGGTGATGAGGTACTCTACCCTAATTTGATAATTATGCATTGTATGCTTGTATCAAAATACCGCATCTACCCCATAAATATGTATGGCTATTATGTATTCATAATAATTAAAAACAAAAACAAAAAAATTGTTAGTGAAGAGATACCTTTAAGAGAATAAAAAGGAAAGGCTAGCCACTAGCTAGTAATAAATATCTGCAACACAGACATGAAGCAGGGAGGGGAGGGGATCAATACATTTATCCCTTATACAAACCAATAAAACAAAGAACACCTACCAGAAAATTAGCCAAAAGACTTCAATAAGCTCTTCACAGAGAAGTTATCCAAATGGCCAAAAAACATATAAAAGGCTGATCAACCTCATTAGTAATCAGGGAAATGCAAATTAAAACCAAAGTGGAGTGTTAATTAGTACAACCACTTTGGGAAACTGTTCTATCGTTTCTAATAAAGTCAAACACTCACCTACTCCATAACCCAGAAATCCACTCCTAGATATACACACAAGGGAAATGAGTATATATGAGAATGTTCATAGCAACACAAGGGAAATGAGTATATATGAGAATGTTCATAGCAGCTTAATTCACAATAGCCAAAACTTAGAAACAATCAATAAGAAAATGAATAAACAAAGGGTAATATAACCACACAACAGAACTCAGCAAAAAAAAAAGAGTAACTGATAAAACCAACAAGTTAGATAAATTGAAAAAACAAAAACAAAAAACATTATGCTGAGCAAAAGAAGTCAGACACAGCAGAGTCTATACTGTCTGAGCCCATTTATATGAAGTTCAAAAACAGGCCAAATGCATGTATAGTGGCTGAAGTCAAAACAGTGTGGTTAGAATAGCAGCTTCTTTCTGGAAATTACCATGAGAGAACTTTCGGGGGTGATGAAAATATTCTATATCTTCATCTGGGTAGTGGTTACCTAGATACATTTATATGAAAATATTCTTCAGGCTGTATATTTTTGTTTTTATTGTGTATGACATCTACCTCAGTTACACACAAAAACCCCTTATGTACCTACCAGAATGGTTAATAAAATTTAACAGATTGACAATTCTAAGCCTTGGCAAAGAGGTGGACAAAAAGGAATTCTAACACATTGTTGGTAGGAATCTAAACTAGTGAAACCACTTTGGAAAATAGTCTGGCATTACCAAGTAAAACTATAAAAAGATATACAAAAATGTTTATAGCTGCAGTATTCCTAATTGCTGCAAACTGGAGACAAATTTCCATCAAAAAGAGAGTGAAGGCTGGGTGTGGTGGCTCACGTCTGTAATCCCAGCACTCTGGGAGGCTAAGGCAGGTGGATCACCTGAGGTGAGGAGTTCGAGACCAGCCTGGCCAACATGGTGAAATGCCGTCTTTACTAAAAGTACAATAATTAGCCAGGTGTGGTGGTGTGCAACTGTAGTCCCAGCTACTTGGGAGGCTGAGGCAGGAGAACTGCTTGAACCCAGGAGGCAGAGGTTGCAGTGAGCTGAGATCGTACCACTGCACTCCAGCCTGGGCGACAAGAGTGAAACTCAATCTCAAAAAAAAAGAGAGTGAATATAATATCAATTGTGTTATATTCATAATAGAGTATTATTCAGCAATGACTAATGAACAAACTACAGCTCCATAAAACACAGGTGAATCTCACAAAATAACACTGAGTGAAAGCAGTCAAGTAAAGAAAACAAACTAAATGGTTCCATTTATATAAAGTTCAAATAGCAAAACTAAACTACCAAGTTTGGGTGTGATCTTAGAAAAGCAAGAAAATGATTCTCATAAAAGTCAGGACAGTAACTTTTGAGAAGTGGGATACATATACTTGATTAGGGTGAAGTTAAGGGAGGGCTTTCGGCAGTGCTGACATTGGTCTATTTAATGACTGGAATGTTGGTTACAGGGTTATGCTTTGTTGATTACAACAATAAGAAGACGCACCGCTCAATGATTTTTCTGTATGTTATAGTTCACAATAAAAGAAGGTTAAAAACAATCAACGGGACCTGGTGATTAAATTTGGTGGGGGAGGGGAGGAGAGAGAAAGAATCACAGACAAGTCCCAGGTTTCTGACTTGCACAATTGCTTAGGTGGTGATGCCTTTCATTGAGATAGGAAACAGCATTTTCAGAGGAAGAGTATGAAATAAATCTTGGACATACTGATTTTATTACTTTTGGGACATCCAAGTAGAGATAGCTAGTAGGCAATTAGATATTAGCAAATGGAGTACTCAACCATCAGAGGTTGGGGTTGAGATAAAAATGTTGGATTCACCCATGAGTGAGACTATGGACATGGCTGTGACTGTTAAGGGAAAGAAGAATGACAGAAAGGCCTAAGGCTGCTTGGTGGGACATTAACATTTAATGGCCAGATACAGGAGAATAAGCCAGCAAAAAAAAAAAATTGAGAGTGGTAGGAGGAAAATGAAGAACTGTCATGAACCATTAAGCAAGAGGAAAGAGCGTCTCAAGAGTAAGAAGTCACTCTGCAGGTTGATGCATAGTTGGGAGGTGGGGTGGGGGACATGGATTATGTGTACTACTCTGCAGGCCAGTTTTTACTCCACTTCTTTCTGGCTGACTTGACACAAGCAACAACCCAACAGAAAACCAATGCTTCTGAGAATGGCTGCAAGTTTTTATGTGCTGTCTTTTGAGGTAAGAAATCAAGGCTGAGCTCTTCCTTCTCCTAATTCTCAGGAAGGAGGAAGGCAGATGTGAGAACACTGGTTGGGTCTGTGTGCTACTGGGCAGCATCACTGTTAAAAGGTCAGCACACAGATGCAAGATCACTTTTCTGCTTCTTTCATGTGACTGAAGTGGTTGAGAAGGTTGTCACTCCCCCCTGCACCCCCCACACCCCCGCAGTAAGGGAGAGCCAGGGCCAAACCTACACCTTGGGCAGAAGAGGCCAGGGCAGGTGTCCAAGGCCAGATCAGCAGTCAGCCAGGGCAAATGGGCTCGCTCTGGTTACATGACCTGGGTCAACTGACAGAAAGGAGTGAAATGTCGGGAAGATCTCAGTGTGTTTGAGAACTGGGGAGATGAAAAGGGTTCATTCTCATGGCCTACTTTAGTTTGAAATAATTTAAGCTTAAGTAGATTCCAAAAAAAAAAACAGTATTTCCACCTGAACCAGCCGGGTTAATTCCAGTCTTCTACCCTGGAGTTTGGTGCCCAAGTCCTAGTTAAGAATCAAATGTAGAGTCCTTTCGTCGTCCATTTGTCAGTGCAAATATTTAATATAAATATTTCTCCCAGGGACCCTGTAGACTTGAAAATAGTGGCTATAGATTGAAGACAATTTTGATATTCCAGGGATCCCTGACCAGAATAATAAGAAATTACCATAATTTCTCAATTTCTAGCACCTCACAAACTTCGTCTCACACACACAGACACACACATACACACAGGTGCGGGCTTACCTACTTCTCAGAAAATTGCACAGATTCAACAAGAAAGAATAAATAGTAATTAATATGTTACTTAATGGCTGGCTGGTGAATAATAATAAAATGTTAACTAAAACAAAAACAATTTTTATATTTAAAACCACTATCACCCCTCACCAAATATTTAAGTGATAAAGTCTAAACTGACAGAACAGCAAATTAGTACAGTCCTTTGGGAGGGAAATATGGTGATACATATTAGGAAACAATCCTCTTATTTGTTGCTTTCTTTTTTTTAATGACAGAAAAAAAAAAAAATTAAAAAAGGCTATTTCATAAATCACAACACCTTCTTACAATGAATACTACGTAAACACTTTAAAAATGAGATGTTTGTGTGATAACTAACTTTGTAGGAGGCGCAAGGTATTTACAAATTATCTATTGAATGATAGTTAGTATTTGTGCAACACCTAGGTACTAGGGTTGTGTTGACTGCTTGTACACCTGCTGTTTTAATTTTACAATAACCTTACAAGGTAGGTGGCATACTAACCTCATTTAACAAATAAAATGGAAGTGAAGGCTTAAGTTTATTATCTGTTATCACTGAGGGAGGACACAGCAGAATTAGGATTTAAAACCATTAAAAAACCTTGATTTCAGAAACTACACTTCCACTCACTGTGCCAGTGTATCATAAAGTATACATACTTTTGAAAATCTCATTTATTTAATATGCATCAATGGTACATTTCTTTAATATACAGCAATGTACATAATATCAACGTTATGTATTGAATATACATCAATGTATGAGCTCACAGCTCTTATCACTAAGGATTTTTGGGTTTCTTTAGTAAATTTTAAGAAAACTGTTATGAATTAACAGTACAGATGATACAAACATATGGCAAAAGTAACAAGGAGGCACTCCAATGATTGAAAGTTCGGACAACAAAACTCTCACCTTCTCGGCCGGGCACGGTGGCTCATGCCTGTAATCCCAGCATTTTGGAAGGCCGAGGAGGGCGAATCATGAGGTCAGGAGATCGAGACCATCCTGGCTAACACGGTGAAACCCCGTCTCTACTAAAAATAAGTAAAATTAGCCAGGGGTGGTGGCGGGCACCTGTAATCCCAGCTACTCGGGAGGCTGAGACAGGAGAATAGCTTGAACCCGGGAGGCAGAGCTTTCAGTGAGCCAAGATCGTGCCACTGCACTCCAGCCTGGGTGACAGAGTAAGACTCTGTCTCAGGAAAAAAAAAAAACTGGGCTGGGCCCAGTGGCTCACGCCTGTAATCCCAGCACTTTGGGAGGCAGAGGCGGGTGGATTACCTGAGGTCAGGAGATCGAGACCATCCTGGCTAACACGGTGAAACCCCATCTCTACTAAAAATATAAAAAATTAGCCGGGCGTGGTGGCAGGCGCCTGTAGTCCCAGCTAGTCAGGAGGCTGAGGCAAGAGAATGGTATGAACCAGGGAGGCGGAGGTTGCAGTGAGCCGAGATTGCACCACTGCACTCCAGCCTGGGTGACAGAGCAAGACTCTGTCTCAAAAAAAACAAAAACAAACAAACAAAAAAAACTCTCACCTTCTCAAAAGGCACTTTCTTCTTTATATGCTGCAATCCTGTATGAAATTTTCAAAACAATTACATATTACCTCAAAGAGGTTTTTTGAAAAAATAAAACAACCCCTCCTGAAACATTTTTCAAGTAAAACAAGAGTAAAAACACTATCTTAATGTGTACCCTCAGAAACTGGAAACATCCTTCATATCTAACAATAAGAGTTAAGTACAGTTATCAACTTGATTAAATGGTCCTTAATCATTAAATTAATGACTATAAGAAAAAGAGATCATAATATACTGCTGATTATTACAAGAATCTGAGTATCCATACACCATATGCCACGATAAAGTCTCTTTAGACCCAAAAGTAAAGGTGAAAAGAGAAATGAAAACAGGGATAGATGATGTAAGGCTTTTCCCTCAACTAATTTACTCTTATACTATCTTTGTAATACATGTGTTTAGAACAAAACAATGCCACAATGAGCATCTAGGTTAAAACCGTTATCAGACAGGCAACTCCAGAATAAACAGATACAATATGCTCCTTGATGGAAAGACCTGCTAGTGAGAACTGACTCCTTCCCATATTCATCTATAAATTTAGCACAATTCTAATCAAAATCTCAGTGGGATTTGTCTTAGAACTCAACAAAATAATTCTAAAATTCACCAGAAACAGTAAATTCATGAGAATAGCTAAGAAAAATTTGAAAACGAGCATATTTGCCCTATCAGATATCAAACTTCTATAAAAAGCCATGGGGGAGGGGTAGTAATGGAATAAACACAGACAGACCTGTCACTGGAACAGAACTGAGAATCCAAAGAGGCCTTATGTATGCAGGAAAGCCTTGAGGCATTTGCAATATGAACAAGTCAACAAACTGAGAGAGGCAAAAGTCTATCCACTTAGGAAAAATTTAGATCCCCACCCTTACACTAGACACAAAAGGAAATTCCATACAAACTAAAAGAGCTCACTGTGAAAAAAATTTTTTCACATAAAATATACGAAAAATTTTAAAAGATAATCTTGGGATGGTAGAGATTTTGCTAAACCAGAAAAAAAAAAACTATAAAGAAGTGAAAGATTTTTAAGTTGAATAATGAAGAATTTTTTTAAGTGAAAGATCTGACCACCTAAGTTAAAACTTCTATATAAAGATACCATAAACAAAATTAAAAGACTAATAATAAATGAGGAGAAAATGTGTAACACATATAACAAAAGATTAACCATTGTGATATCTAAAGAACTCCTATAAGGCAATAAGAAGATAACCAAGAAAGGAAAAAAATGGGCAAAGGTATGAACAGGCAATATCCAGAAGAAATGCAAAAGTTTTGTCTGTACAAAAATTATGTTGTAGACTCATGTAACACCCAGTAAATTACATTCTAGGAGATTAAAGAAGTCATGTTTTTCAAGACTAACAAATTACATACATTTACATGATATCAGAATGGGAAATGCCTGTCTGAACTTGAATCTACAGACAAAAATTACCAAGAAAAAATCATTGAAATTATCATAGACTTGAAAAAACCTTTGTACTAGCATTTGTCTAAATCAATGTGAAAAATTCTAAAACTTATCCAGGCAGGAGAAGAAACACAGTTAATAAAAACATGAAAACCTCATTATTAAACAAGGTGATTATAAATTAAACGATAAATTTTTTTTAATGTGAAACCATCAAATCTTGCTGATGCTTGGGGAAAATGCAAATCAAAACAATAACATGACAGTTTTCATAAATTATATTGGCAAATATCTAATAAATGAGAATGCCCAATTTGGCAAGGGTACAGGGCACCCAACATTTTCTTACATTACTGGTGGAATTTTTAACAACATGGGAAAACAGTGGTAATATTTTCTTTTTTTTTGAGACAGAGTTTCACTGTGTCGCCCAGGCTGAAGTACAATGGCATGATCTCGGCTCACTACAACCTCTGCCTCCCCAGTTCAAGTAACTCTCCTGCCTCAGCCTCCCAAGTAGCTGGGACCATGGGTGTGCATCACCACGCCTGGCTAATTTTTGTATTTTCAGTAGAGACCGGGTTCACCACGTTGGCCAGGCTGGTCTCAATCTCCTGACCTCAGATGATCCACCTGCCTCAGCCTCTCAAAGTCCTGGGATTGAGTCCTGGCTCAAGCCTGTAATCCCAGCACTTTAGGAGGCCGAGACGGGCGGATCACGAGGTCAGGAGATCAAGACCATCCTGACTTAACACGGTGAAACTCCGTCTCTACTAGAAAATACAAAAAACTAGCCGGGCAAGGTGGCAGGCGCCTGTAGTCCCAGCTACTTGGGAAGCTGAGGCAGGAGAATGGCGTAAACCCGGAAGGCGGAGCTTGCAGTGAGCTCCAGCCACTGCACTCCAGCCTGGGCGACAGAGTAAGACTCCGTCTCAAAAAAAAAAAACCATACAGTAAGATCTCAACTATGTTCTAAAATAATAGTAACTATGTTTTATGAATACCTTTATGCCAGACACCAGGACTGTTTACATGTACTGGTACACTTCATATTGACAATAATGCTATGAGTTAACACTATTATTACCCTCATTTTATGGAGAAAGAAACTGAGACAAGAGATCAAGTGATAGAGCCAAGATTTCAACTCAGGTTGACTCTAGAGTCCAAGATCTTAACCACTAGCACAATGTACAGAAATTAATCAAACTCTTCAAACATAGTGGAGTTGAGTCTATTGTCTACTGTAATTCCCGATTTTGTCATAGATTTTCTACTACTTTACTTCTGAAATACAAGTTTTTTTTGTTGTTGTTGTTCTTGAGACGGAGTCTCGCTCTGTCGCCCAGGCTGGAGTGCAGTGGCCCGATCTCAGCTCACTGCAAGCTCCGCCTCCCGGGTTCACGCCATTCTCCTGCCTCAGCCTCCGGAATAGCTGGGACTACAGGCGTCCGCCACCTCGCCCGGCTAGTTTTTTGCATGTTTTTAGTAGAGATGGGGTTTCACCGTGTTAGCCAGGATGGTCTCGATCTCCTGACCTCGTGATCCACCCGTCTTGGCCTCCCAAAGTGCTGGGATTACAGGCTTGAGCCACTGTGCCCAGCCTCAAACACAAGTTTTTAAAAGGATCAGTAATCACAAGACAGCAACAGTGTCCCTGAAATTCCCCTAGAGATGCTAACTACAAAATAAAACTCATAAATCATAATTCAATAGCTTTAAATATTGTAGCACAAGAACATTTTTCTAAATGAAATTTCATGTGCATCTGTAACATAAGAAACAGATTAGGCTGGGCATGGTGGCTCACGCCTGTAATCCCAGTACTTATGGAGGCCGAGGCGGGCAGATCACGAGGTCAGGATGTCGAGACCAGCCTGGCCAACACGGTGAAACCCTGTCTCTACTAAAAATACAAAAATTAGTCGGGTGTGGTGGTGGGTGCCTGTAATCCCAGCTACTCAGGAGGCTGAGGCAGGAGAATCGCTTGAAACTGGGAGGCAGAGGTTGCAGTGAGCCGAGCTCCCGCCACTGCACTCCAGCCTGGGTGAAAGACCGTTTCCAAAAAAAGAAAAAAGATTAAAGCAGTATTTTATTCTATCAATGCATTTTAAAGCTCAAATGTGGCTGGGTGTGGTGGCTCATGCCTGTAATTCCAGCAGTTTGGGAGGCCAAGGTGGGTGGATCATTTGAGGTCAGGAGTTTGAGATGAGCCTGACCAACATGGTGAAACCTCGTCTCTACTAAAAATACACACATTGAAAAAATTAGCCAGGCATGGTGGCACATGCCTGTAGTTCCAGCTACTCAGGAGGCTGAGGCAGGAGAATCGCTTGAAGCTGGGAGGTGGAGGCTGCAGTGAGCCAAGTTGGCACCACTGCATTCCAGCCTGGGTGACAGAGTGAGACTCAATCTCCAAAAAAAAAAAAGCTCAACCGTATAACGTATATAATGAGAACAATAAAATTCTTCTGATGAACACCAACATTAAATTATGGATGATTGGGCAGTCTTACGTCAAATTTGTTTTGTTTCGATTGCATGGTATCAAGAAAAACCTGATTCACAAAGATGAATAGATGATAAAGCATGTTTTGCAAATAATAATGTTTTGTGTGTGTTTTTTAAATAGTACATTAACACTATCTAAGGATTTAATTACATCTGTCCAGAGGTTTTAAAAGTAAAACATTTCTAAATTAATTCTGTAATAGTGTTAAGGAATGAATACTTTGTAGTCATAAACTTTTTGGTAAAAAATAAAAACTTTACAATATGTACTAATCCTGATATATGCATTAAGCAGTCACGTTATTGCATAATGCAATAGTTCTAATAGTACTGAATGTGCTTATATAATGTTACATGTACAAACAAGCACTAGCCTAAAATTTCAAAGTATCAACATAAAGCTACAGTTTTACTAGTCAATAACATTTTTATCCTTTCTAACTCTGAGGAAGAAAACAAAGGAAATAAAAAATTTTAATTAAAAAATAAAATGGCATTTTAAAAGTTTCAATTCTACACACAAAGTGAGACACTCTATTCCAAGGATTGTTGTCCTGGGTGTGAGCATTATAGATAATTTACATTTTCTTCCTTTTGCTTATTTTCTCTCATATATTCTAAATGCACTGCTTTTTTATTTTATTATTTTTTTTTGAGACAGAGTTTCACCCTTGTTGCCCAGGCTGGAGTGCAATGGCGTGATCTTGGCTCACTGCAACCTCTGCCTCCTGGGTTCAAGCAACTCTCCTGCCTCAGCCTCCCTAATAGCTGGGATTACAGGCATGCACTACCATGCCTGGCTAATTTTGTATTTTTAGTACAGACAGGGTTTCACCATGTTGGTCAGGCTGGTCTCGAACTCCTGACCTCAGGTGATCCTCCCGCCTCGGCCTCCCAAAGTGCTGGGGTTACAAGCGTGAGCCACTGTGCCCAGCTTTTTTTTTTTTTTTTTTTTTTTGGTTTGAGATGGAGTTTGCTCTGTCGCTCAGACTGGAGTGAAGTGGCATGATCTCAGCTCACTACAACCTCTGCGTCCCAGGTTGAAGTGGTTCTCCTGCCTCAGCCTCCCAGGTAGCTGAGACTACAAGCATCCATTACCATGTCCAGCTAATTTTTGTATTTTTAGTAGAGACAAGGTTTCACCATGTTGGCCAGGCTGGTCTTGAACTCCTGACCTCAGGTGATACACCTGCCTCGGCCTCCCAAAGGGCTGGGATTACAGGCGGGCGCCACTGTGCCTGGCCAACTTTTTATTTTAAGATTACTATAATTATAAACCACAGGAATTTACAAAAAAGTACACAGGGAGGTCCCAAGTACCCTCACCCAAATTCCTCCAATGTTATAACTTATGTAACTCTACTAAACTGTCACCATCAGGAAACTGACCTTGGTACAATCCCTAGTTTATTCAGGTTTCACCAGTGTTGTATGCAAAATGGGACTTGAGTATGCTAAGATTTGTATGCAGTATGTGATTGGTTGTATGAAATTTTTATCACATTTGCAGCTTTGTATAATTACACCTGAGATACAGAACTTTTCCATCCCTACACAGCTCCCTCATGCCACCACTTTATAACCACACCACCCCTCATCTCCCATTCCTAACTCCTAGCAACCACTAAATCTGTTTTCCACCTCTGCAGGTTTGTTATTTCAATAATGTTACATAAACGCAATCATACAATATGTAACCTTTTAGGGTTCTTACTTGTTTTCACTCAGTATAACTCTCTTGAGATAACCTGGTGGTACAAATCAGTTGTCTCTAATATATTAAAATTTAGCATGAGATGCATTCGAGTGTGTATAAACATTTATAAAATTTTAAAGTTTAAGACATTAAAATGTGAATCAAAGGTGTATGAAATCCCTGTTTCATTGACAGAGAACAGGGATTCTGAGATACAAATTTTGAAAACTGATCATCTAATACAAGCCTAGTACAATGTAGTACAGGTTGAATATTCCTTATCTGATACACTTTGAAGCTGAAATACTTTGAATTTGTGATTTTTTCAGATTTGGGAATATGTGCATTTAACTGGTTGAGCATCCCAAATCTGAAAGTCCAAAATCCAAAATGGTCCAAAATCCAAAACTTTGAGTGCCAATATGACACTCAACAGAAATGCTCACGGAGGCACTTCAGATTTTGGATTTTCAGATTAGGGATCCTCAGCCTGTACAAGAACTTTATAGAAGAAAAACCCAGGACTCAGTGCTACATTTTATCACTGTTTACAAGAGTACATGGTTTACAAGAATGCCTGGTTTTGTACTTGTTATGACTAACATCTAGATTCTGGTTCTTTCCCAACCCAGTTGAGTATGTTACATTCAAATATGACCACTTGCTATTCTTCTCAAATGACCACAGTTTGCTACCCTTTCAAGTTCTTCCTAATGACAGAGGAAACAAACTCCTCTTAAATTCCCAGATCTGTGTGGTGCTTTAGCTAGCACCACACCTCAGGTCCAATTCTCCTGTCTTTATATGCAGCAGGTCCACACGACAAGGCCTCCCTCAGAAAAAGCTACCCCAACCTAGGACAAATTCAAACAAACTCTTCTCCCTCCCCCTCCCTCCATGTGCCCAGAACCCCTTTCTCCTTCCTCCCTAGGCTAACCTGGTAAGTCTTCCGGATAGCTCACTCCACTATCTGTTAGCTAACTGGGTGTGACAAACCACGTCCTTACACCTTAAAAGGCAAACACTCCAGGAACTTACTTCTCGAATATCAACACCTTCACAGTAATTTCCCTGCCTTTCCAAAAAGTGCTCTAAACAGGTAAAAGCTATAATACAAACTCTATATATTTCTGTCATACAGATACAAAAGCTGGCACTATTGTTTGCATATTTTAAAAATCTGGTTGATATAGTTATCACTCTTTTTTTTTTTTTTTTTTTTGAGACGGAGTCTCGCTCTATTGCCCAGGCTGGAATGCAGTGGCCGGATCTCAGCTCACTGCAAGCTCCGCCTCCCGGGTTTACGCCATTCTCCTGCCTCAGCCTCCCAAGTAGCTGGGACTACAGGTGCCCGCCACCTCGCCCGGCTAGTTTTTTTTTGTATTTTTTAGTAGAGACGGGGTTTCACCATATTAGCCAGTATGGTCTCGATCTCCTGACCTCGTGACCTGCCCGTCTCGGCATTTAGAACACTGCCTAGCACACAGTAAGCATTATCTGTAAGTATTAACATTTATCGCTACTACAGTCCAGATTCACTTCCTTGTGATATTTCTCTATTCCTCTTGGACTCTTTTCAGTTCAACCTGCTTCTGAAATTTCCATACCAAGAAACAATGATAATGTTAAGAATTTTATTTCTGAAATTCATCCTAGTCAAAACTACTAGAACAAATTCTCTTTTACATACTAGCTGTTATTAACATTTCACTAAATATGAATATAAGCATTTAAACTATGGGAGCAATGGAACAAATGCCAAGCAAAAAGCAGGTTATCAATCAGGACACATACGTGATATTCCCATGTTAAAAAAAAGGGAAGAATCATATGGTCATATGGATGTCTGTCTATGCGTCAAACGGCTCTGAAAAGTTTCACAGCAGTCTACTGAGAGGGAGAACGGTCTGTTTGGTGGAAGGGATATGAAGGAGACTTTTCACTGTACATGTTTTTTTATTTTTTATATTTCAAATCTGAAGCAGCGAATGCATTACCTAGACAAGAATTTAATTTTTTTTTTTTTTTTTTTTTTGAGACAGAGTCTCACTCTGTCACCAAGGCTGGAGTGTAGTGGCGCGATCTCGGCTCACTGCAACCTCACCTCCCCGGTTCAAGTGATTCTCCTGCCTCAGCCTCTCGAGTAGCTGAGACTACAGGTTTGTGCCACCACGCCTAATTTTTTTTGTATTTTTAGTAGAGACGGGTTTTCACTGTGTTAGCCAGGATGGTCTTCATCTCCCAACCTTGTGATCCACCCGCCTCAGCCTCCCAAAGTGCTGAGATTACAGGCGTGAGCCACTGCGCCCAGCCAAGAATTTAATTTTTAAAATGGGGGTGCAAAGGAGACTTTAAATAAGTACTCTGGAAGCCAAGTGTCAAAGTCTCAATTTGCTACTACCTGTGTTATCTTGGGCAAGTCACTTAACCTCTGAGTCTCAGACAAAGCAAGAAGCAGTAAATACTTCTAGATTCTTTTAAGACAGTTTCCCTCTTGTTGCCCAGGCTGGAGGGCAGTGGCGCAATCTCGGCTTACTGCTACCTCCGCCTCCCAGGTTCAAGCAATTTTCCTGCCTCAGTCTCCCGAGTAGTTGGAATTACAGGTGCCCACCACCATGCCCGGCTAATTTTTTATATTTTTAGGAGAGAAGGGGTTTTGCCATGTGGGCCAGGTTGGTCTCGAACTCCTGAACTCACCCACCTCAGCCTCCCAAAGTCATGGGATTACAGGTGTGAACCACCATGCCCAGCCCTGGGTTATATTATAATTCTAAAAGTTTTATTATCTCAATGGGGTAGTAAATAGATGGTACTTTTTTTTTAAGATACGGTAGAAGTAGTAATCCAACATTTCGTAAAACAAGGCACCTTTTTTGTGGACTTGATTTTCAAATGCAGTGAATCCTTGAAGAACATGGGTTTAAGCTGTGTGGGCCCACGTATGTGTGGATCTTTTTCAACCAAATGCAGACCGAAACCTGCATTGATGGAGGCCTAACATTTCATATTCAGGTTCTGCAGGGCCCACAGTGGGGACTTAAGTATGCCAAGATTTCAGTAGAAACAGGGGTCCTGGAACCAATCCCCTATGGTATATGTCATACCATATGTATGTATATGTATAGGACCTATACATATACCAGAGGACAGCCGGACTATTTTTACAGTTTTAAGAAACATAGATTTGTCAAGCCCATTAATCTATCCAGATTATTTGTACTATTCTTACATAGAAACCCTTCTTAGAGGAGGTCTAATATATAGAAAATACCTACATAGAATATTCTGCATATTAGGGCCGAGCACAGTGGCTGATGCCTATAATCTCAGCACTTTGGGAGGCTGAGGCGGGCAGATCACCTGAGGTCAGGAATTCAAGACCAGCCTGGTGAACATGGCGAGACCCCGTCTCTATCAAAAATACAAAAATTAGCTGGGCATGGTGGTGGCTGCCTGTAATCCCAGCTACTTGGGAGGCTGAGGCAGGAAAATTGCTTGAACCCGGGAGGTGGAGGTTGCAGTGAGCTGAGATCATGCCACTGCACTCCAGCCCGGGTGACACAGCGAGACTCCATCTCGAAATAAAAAATAAAAAATAAAATATTCTGCATATTAGTTTCTCTTGCACAACTTCAAAATTCTTTTAAATGAACACATCTTTATACTATGCCATGAAGTCAGCAATAAACTACATTAAAACAATTAATGTTTAAACATATGAGTATGTACAAGAAACTAAAAGCATTTATTATCAAACACTGAAAAAAAAAGAACATCTCCAATCAATGGTAACAGCTATAACTGAGGACAGGCTTTATTTCAGGAACATACACGTATCACTTTTCATCATAACACTAACCTGGCAAAGTAGGTTTTTTTGTTTATTTTTTCTTTTCTTGAGACAGGGTCTCTCTCTACCACCCACGGTGGAGTGCAGTGGCACCATCATGGCTCACTGCGGACCTCAGCCTCTCAGGCTCAAGTGATCCTCACACTTCAGCCTCCCAAGAAGCTGGAAATACAGGCATGCGTCACCATGCCGGGTTAATATTTGTGTTTTTTGTAAAGACTGGGTTTCGCCCTGTTGCCCAGACTGGTCTGAAACTCCTGAGCTCAAGAGATCTGCCAGGTGTCAGCCTCCCAAAGTGCTGGGATTACAGGTGTGAGCCACTGCACCGGGCCCTAAGTAGGTGTTAAAATCCCTACTTAACATAAGAAACTGAGGCACCATGAAGATAAAGCCACAAGTCTAAGAACTGGGAGAGGTGGAAGCCCACCCAGATCCCTTAGATTTGAGCTCAGTGTACCAAACCAAGGGAGCAGGGAGTGCTAACTTACTGTTAGCTGGCAGGCAGATGCAGGTTTGCAGCAGTTTTCACCGATTTATGGGAAAATGGGAAAAAGTAAGGACACGAAAGTACAGACGAGGTTTCACCATGTTGGCCAGGCTGGTCTTGAACTCCTGACATCATGATTCACCCGCCTCGGCCTCCCAAAGTGCTGGGATTACAGGTGTGACCCACCATGCCTCAGCCTTCCACAGTGCTGGCTTCCCAAAGTGCTGGGATTACAGGCATGAGCCACTGCACCTGGCCAAGAAAAGTCAATTTTAAGCACTTAAGCAGGCCAGGCGCGGTGGCTCACGCTTGATTCCCAGCACTTTGGGAGGCAGAGGCGGGTGGATTACCTGAGGTCAGAAGTTCGAGACCAGCCTGGCCAATATGGTGAAACCCCATCTCTACTAAAAACACAAAAATTAGCCAGGCATGATGGCAGGTGTCTGTAATCCCAGCTACTCGGGAGGCTGAGGCAGGAGAATCACTTGAACCTGGAAGGCGGAGGTTGCAGTGAGCCGAGATCATGCCATTGCACTCCAGTCTGGGCGACAAGAACAAGACTCCGTCTTAAAAAAAAAAAAAAAAAAAAAACTTAAGCATACAATAAGTACTCTTTCCATGCTCCAGTGTTAAAAGTCCATTTATTACAGACTGCTTGTTTTGAAAACAAATCTAAAATTGGTAATAATTCTGCTTAAATTCCATATTAAACTAGGATCAAAAGTTATTTTTAGTTCTTGTTTCTTAAATACTTGAAATGTGCTGCTGCATAATGTTTTCCTTAAATATTTATTCATTCAACTAACTTTGGGTGGAAGGTACTTTAAGTTTATAAGTCCTTTCTGAAAGTGGAAATAACATAACAATGTTTGCATAAAAGACACTCAATGGTTTTCAAAGGGTATCTGGGAGTCTAATCAGCCTATTAACTTTGTTCTGAATAACCAACAACAAATGTGAGCTTTTTGTCACATCTACTTGTATCTTCCCCTGTAAACTGATACCTACATTTTAAATGCGTTTTTAAAATGTTTCATTTGGCCCTATGATAATTATTTCTCCTCTAAAAAGCGACAGGATTTTGGTTTAAGAGCAAATGAGACAGAGTATCCGGTCCATGAAAAAGACTAAGTGGAAAGATCAGCTCCCTGAATTTTGTAACCAATAACAAGACAAACTCCAATGCTACCTTGTTCATATAATCAACAATATGTGAGTTGAAATAAATTAGTGAGCTACACATTTCTGATACATGCCAATTTACCAATCAAAAGGAGGGGAAGAAATCGCTCAAATGTGCCTACTGTTAACAAACATCTAAATATCAGACATAGTCTCTATTAAAATCATAACCTATACATTTTGAAATCATTCCTTCGACTTGTTATTTTTTTAATCGCCCCATTTAAAAAAACAACAACAAAAAACAGCAGCCACTTTTAAAATGTAAATTCCCCCCTTTTTCAAAGTAACTTGCCTAGGAAAATTGAATGCATTAAAATAAAACGTAACAGACAAATCAATTACAACCTTAAAAAAAAAAAAAAAAACTAAAATGATCAGTAACACAAACCAATCGCTCCAGTTTAGCAAAGGGTGTGTTTTTAATCTGTTGTGGGTATCCTATTATACTAATAGGCAACAACGTTTAAAAGTCATCCCAATGCCTAAAACACCACCATACACATAACATACTTGCTCTTTACTCCAATGAAGCTTGAACTAGACCCAAACTCAGACCATTTTCCCCTCCTGGCACACTGAAATATACAAGGGAGAATCCAAGAAATCAGATATGTTAAGTGCTGGTATCTTCCTCCAGAGTAGGGTCAAATTCGTGTTTGCCAGCAAATGTCACCGTCCCAATAAGTCTGCAAATTCTCACTAGCGCTGGAGTACAAAGAGGCCTGACCACGGAAACACCTGTCCTAGCACCAGGAAGACAGTGGGAAACGCAACCCCCCTGTCTCCGCGCCGGCCCCAAAGCCTCGGTTGCAGCGATCTGGGGAAAAAGGGGTGGCCGCTGGTCTCGCGGGTGCGGCGGACAGTGTCCCACACCCCCGGCCCGCCTCCCGAGAACCAGGAAACCTGTCAAGCTGGCCTGGACCCACCCTCCGCAGCCCCCTCGCGCTCCTGCCCAGCCCGGCCCCAGCCCGCCCGCCCGACCGCTTCGCGTCCGCCCCGGCCTCCCGGCTGCACTCTGCCACCTCATCCCTCCCGGCTGCCTCGCGGCCCCGCCACCTCCTCCCCGCGGCCTTGGCTCAGGCCGCCCCCCCGGGCAGGAGCGCCCCGCAGCCGCCCCTCGCCCGGCCCCGACCCCGTCCGTCCCCCAACGGCCCGGTCCCCGCAGCCCCCAGGCCTGAGCTCCCGCCGCGCGCTCCCCACCCCCAGACTCCGCCCTCGCCCGGCTCAGCCGCTCCCGGCCCACTCCCCCAAGCCGGCTACCTGGAGGCAAGGGCGGCGGAGCACTTCACCCAGGGCCCCAGGTCGCAGAGGGCCCGGTGCTCGGGGTCCCGCTCCTTCTCCCGCTCCACGTGGTAGGCGTAGATGGAGAGCAGAATCCCGGCAGCGCACACTGCATACCGGGCCACCCGCTCCCACCGCGGCACTGACACTCTCAGCAGGACGGGCGCCGCCATCTTCCCCCCGCCGCCGCCGCCGCCGCCGCCGCCGCCTCCTCCCTCCGCCTCCACCTCAGCCGCCGCCGCCCGTCGGGGCCCGACCCAGCCGCCGCCGCTGCCGCCACCGCCTCCGCCGCCGCCGCCACCACCGCCGCCGCCGCCGCGCCCCATTGGCTCGGTCTCCTGCTCCGGGCCCCGCCCCCACAGGAGCGCGGCCCAACCGCCCCGAAAGGAGTGAGGCGGACCGGGCGGGGAAGGCGCGCGCGGGCGTGGAGGGAGGGGGTGGAGTGCGCAACCGCCGGGGAGGCCGGATCGGCCGGCGGAGGCTGAGGCGGCGCGGGGCGGGGCGGCAGGCGCGAGGGGTGGAGCCCGGGGTAGAGAGGGGCGGGGCAGGGGAGGAGAGGGGCGGGGCAGGGGAGGAGAGGGGCGGGGCAGGGGAGGGGCGGGGCCGAGCGGGTCAGCGAGGGAGGGACTTAGAGGAGCGGTGTAAGGAGCACATTGCAAGGATGGCACTGTGGATGACTGGGCGAGCCGTCGGCCCCTCCTGAGGATGGCAATCAATTGCCATCCTTTTTCCCTTTTTCGTCGTTATCACTTGATATTTCTGACCCTATCTAAATCAACCCTGGCCAATGCTTGGAGCTCCAGAGTCACACTTCTATGACCTAATCTTCCCACCACCACCTCTGTGGGACTCTGTGTTCGACCTGTACAAAACTTTTTTTTTTTTAATGTGCAAAACTGTGTTTCAAATTTAAAAACTATTTTTAAAAAAATGATTTATGGACCAGGTACTTGGGCTAACACCCGTAATCCCAAGACTTTGGGAGGCCAAGGCAGGTGGATCACCTGAGGTCAGGAGTTTGAGACCAGCCTGGCCTACATGGTGACACCCTGTGTCTACTAAAAATACAAAACACAACAACAAAAAAATTAGCCTTGTGTAGTGGTGGGCGCCCATAATCCCAGCTACTGGCAAGGCTGAGGCACGAGAATCGCTTGAACCCGGGAGGCGGAGGTTGCAGTGAGCCGTTCCACTGCACTCCAGCCTGGGCAATAGAGTGAGAGTCTCAAAAAAAAAAAAAAAAAAAAAATTTACGAATGCCTTGCTTCTCTGTAAGCTGAATTTGAGGTGGCTTACCATAAGTCATATAATATAGAAAAATATAAAGATGAGCTAATACAATCAGGACGAAGAAAAAGAAAAGTCAGAATAAAATGAAAGGCCAGGAATAAGAACACAGATAAATAGGCCATAGGGGCTTACACAGTTATTAAAATTGCGTCATAAATTTGGCTCTGAGCTTCCCGGTGGCCAAAACTAAAAGGAAAACAGATGTATGTGCTTTTCTCACTGTCTTTAAGAAGAAACACAGTGTTCTTGGAAATTTTCAGTTTCCCTGGTTGCAGCTTTCAATTTTTCAGGGGCATTATATTTTGAGTAATAAGCAATATCTTTGTATTCGTTATCTATTGTTGGGTAAAAATCACCCCAAATTTAACAGCTTAAGAAACAATACATTTTTTTTTTCCTCACGGTTTCCATGGGCTAGGAATCTGGGTGAAGTTAGCTGTGTCCTCTGGCTCAGGCTCTCACGAGGATACAATCAAGCTGTCAGCCAGGGCTGCAGCTCTCTCAAGTCTTCAGATTCCTCTTTCAAACTCACTTCCACGGCTGCTGGCAGGCCTCAGGTCCTCTCTGGCTGTTGGCTGGAGACATCATTTCCTGTCCACTTGCACCTCTTGTTGAGAAGCAGCAGGCTTACCCCAGGGAGAGGGAGGGGAAAGAGGAAGAGACAGAAAAAGAAAATGAGAGTGAGATCACAGTCCTTTTTTGAAAACTAATCCCAGAAGTGACATCCCATCACTTTTACATAGTCTATTGCTAATTAGAAAATAGTCCCTAGGTCCAGCCACACGTGGTGGCTCACACCTGTAATCCCAGAATTTTGGGAGGCCAAGGTGGGTAGAGCACCTAAGGTCAGGAGTTCAAGACCAGCTGACCAACATGGTGAAACCCCATCTCTACTAAAAATACAAAAATTAGCCGGACATGGTGGCACATGCCTGTAATCCCAGCTACTTGGGAAGCTGAGGCATGAGAATCGCTTGAACCTGGGAGGTGGAGGTTGCAGTGAGCCGAGCTCACACCATTGCACTCCACTTGGCTTACAAGGAGAAACTCCATCTCAAAAAAAGAAAAAAAGAAAGAAAAAGAAAATAGTCCCTAATCCAGCCGATGCTCAAAGGGAGAGGATTACACAGGACATGAATATGAGGAAGCTATCTACCACAGTCCTCAAAAACATCCTCACTCTGCCTGGGTGGGGTGGCTCACAACACTTTGAGAGGCTGAGGCAGGAGGATTGCTTGAGACCAGCAGTTCAAGACCATCCTGAGCAACATACGGAGCCCTGGTCTCTGCAAAAGATATGCAAAACTAGCAAGGCATGGTGCATGCCTGTTGTTCCAGCTACTTGGGAGGCCGAAGAGGGAGGACTGATTGAGCCCAGAGGGCTTGGGGCAGGGGTGTGGATTGAGGTTTCAATGAGCTGACATTGTCCCACTGCACTCCAGCCTGGATGACAGAGTGACACACTAATTAAAAAACAAAAACAAAAACCCAAAAACCTCACTCTACATCCCTAATGGTTTTAATAAATTTAAGTGGACTCCTGCAACCGCCCTTCATATAGATTCCTTTACTCAGTTGATGAGATCTCTTGATCATTGGGCTTCTTTCATCAATAGGTCTGGGAGGTTTACCCATGCTATTGCAAATAGTGATTGTTAATTTTCATTACTGTGTAATAGTCCATTATATTAGATATCCACAATTTTACTTATTCATTCTACTACTGATGGACATCTGGCCCATTTTTAGCTATCATGAATTAAGTTGCCATGAACTTAATGACCTTTGATGCCTCATAAGCCCTCATTTATTTTTATTTTAAAATTTGAGATAGAGTTTAGCTCTTGTTGCCCAGGCTGGAGTGCAATGACACAATCTCGACTCACTGCAACCTCCATCTCCCAGGTTCAAGTGATTCTCCTGCCTCAGTCTCCCCAGTAGCTATGATTACAGGCATGTGTCATCAAGCCTGGCTGATTTTCTTTTTTTTTTTTTTATTTAGTAGAGATGGGGTTTCACCATATTGGTCAGGCTGGTCTCAAACTCCTGACCTCAGGTGATCCACTGCCTCGGCCTGGATCTACAGGCGTGAGTCACCATAAGCCCTCATTTCTTTCTTTCTTTCTTTCTTTCTTTTTTTTTTTTTTTTGAGATGGAATCTCACTCTATTGTCCTGGAGTGCAGTGGCATGATCTCGGCTCACTGCAACCTCTGCCTCCCGGGTTCAAGTGATTCTCCTGCCTCAGCCTCCTCAGTAGCTGGACTACAGGCATATGCCACCACACCTGGCTAATTTTTGTATTTTTAGTAGAGACAAGGTTTCACCATATTAGCCAGGCTGGTCTGGAACTCCTGACCTCAAGTGATCTGCCTGCTTTAGCCTCCCAAAGTACTGGGATTACAGATGTGAGCCACCATGCCTGGCCTGTTTTTTTGTTTTGTTTTGTTTTTGTTTTTTTGAGATAGGGTCTTACTCTCTCACCCAGGCTGGAGTGCAGTGGCACGACCATAGCTCACTGCAGCCTCAAACTCCGAGGCTCAAGTGATCCTCCTGTCTTAGCCTCCTAAGTAGCTCCTGGGACTATAGGCATGGACCACTACACCCAGCTAATTTTCCTTCTTTCTTTCTCTCTTTCTCTTTCTTTCTTTCTTTCTTTCTTTCTTTCTTTCTTTCTTTCTTTCTTTCTTTCTTTCTTTCTTTCTTTCTTTCTCCTTCCTTCCCCTCTCTCTCTCTCTTTCCTTCCTTCCTTCCTTCCTTCCTTCCTTCCTTCCTTCCTTCCTTCCTTCCTTCCTTCCTTCCTTCCTTCCTTTCCTGCTAGAGATGGGGTCTCTTTTTGTTGCCCAGGCTGGTCTCAAACTCCTGGGCTCAAGCAATTTTCCCGCTTCGGCCTCCCAAACTGCTGGGATTAGAGGCATGAGCCACCATGCCTGGCTGCTCCTTGTAGTTTTTAAATCACCTTTCTCTAATGACTAATGAATTTGAGCATTTTTTCCATGTGTTTTTTGACCACTTAGATGTTCTCTTTTGTGAAGTGCCATTCAAGTCTTTTGCCCGCTTTAAAAGATAGGTTAAGCCTGAGCAACATAGTGACCTCATCTCTACTAAGAATAGAAATTAGCCAGGCCTGGTGGTGCACACCTGTGGTCCCCCCTACTAGGGAGGCTTAGGCAGGAGGATCGCTTAAGCCCAGGAGTTAGAGGCTGCAGTAAGCTATGATCACACCACTGCACTCTAGCCTGGATGACAGAGTGAGACCCTGTCTCAAAATAAAAAATAAAAAAAGAAATTTGAATATAATTATATATTTTAAAAAACGTAATGGATTCTGTTATTATTTCATTATTGTCAGTACAGAGAAAATGCTCATTTTTAAAAACCTGGAGGAGGTGTGGACCAGTAAACATCATTTGTACACACAGGACCCCCGCTGACCCATCAGGCAAAAAAGAGGCCTCCACTGAGCAAGTCTACCTGTCGGATGCTATGTCATAGTTACACTTCATGAGATCTGGGCAGGCACAGTAACTCATGCCTATAAATCCCTGTCGGTCGAGGCAGGAGGATTGCTTGAGGCCAGGAATTCAAGGCTGCAGTGTGCCATGATTGTGCCACTGCACCCCAGCCTGGGTGACCAAGTGAGACCTTGTCTCCACAAATAAATATATAAACATCATATGATCTGTACCAGGGTACAGGTAGGTGTTATCCCCACTTTTCATCCTCAACTCTTAGTTGAGTCATACATCAACTCTGATGATCTTTGCTTCCACTCCCCTTAAGTCATCCACAGGAACAGCTACTTTATATAGAAAAGTCAATCTCAGAGGGTTGAGTAACTTGCCCAATTACTGTAAAAGGTAGAGCTTCAATTAGCACCCAGGCCTGTCTGATGCTAGTATTTCCTCCCCACCCCTCTGTGTGGTTTCCCTTCATTTATTTTAATTTTTTTTTTTTTTTTTTTTTGAGACGGAGTTTCACTCTTGTTGCCCAGGCTGGAGTGCAATGGCATGATCTTGGATCACTGCAACCTCCACCTCCTGAGTTCAAGCAATTCTCCTGCCTCAGGCTCCCAAGTAGCTGGGATTACAGGTGACTGCCACCACGCCCCGCTAATATTTTGTATTTTTAGTAGAGACAGAGTTTCACCATGTTGACCAGGCTAGTCTTGAACTCCTGATGAGGTGGCCTCCCAAAGTGCTGGCATTACAGGCATGAGCCACCGTGCCCAGCCTTGGATTCCCTTTAATAAATCACCACTCAATTTCATGTGGAGGCTCTGTTCATTCCCAGGATATAATGAGTGGATTATTTCCCAACCCACTTCCTCTGTTTTATCTATCAGTGTAATCAAGGGCCAGGGTCTTCCCTTGTTCCTGCCTCAAAGTGAAACAGAGGTGGCTTCCCTGTGCTCTGCAGCAGGCTAGTCCTAGGCTTAAATCCTGAAGTGTGCTGAGACTCCACTGCACACTGCCATCCTGAGGCCCCTGTGATGTATCTCGACTGGGGTCCTCTCCTTCCAAGCTCCGTGAATCCCACCGCTGGGACCCTGGCCACCAGCCTAAACTTAGTCTCAGAGCTCAGTAACCTTCAGGAACTCTGAAGCCCGTGACTTCTCACACTCTTGCCATCCTATTCTTAGTTCTTTGTCTGTATTAACTCATTTAATCATGACAACAACTTTTGATGTAGAAACTATTGTTTTTTTATGTTTTACAAATGAGGAAACTGAGGCTTAGAGAGGCAATATAGCCTGCCCAGAATCACATGGCTAATAAGTTGCAGAACTAGAATTCAAACTCCAAGTCTACCTCCTGGACCCCAGCTCTTGACCCCTGTGCTATGAGCTAATAACACATGGAGGATTTTGATTATTTTCCTTAGCATTTACCACCATATAACATAATATGTATTATACTTACTTATCTTGTTTATGCTTGTCTCTCCCACTAGACTAGAAGCCCCAAAGGGCAAAAATCTTTGTTTTATTAACTGTGTCAGCATCTAGAATAGGCCCCAACCATAGAGTAGGTGCCCAGTACATATATATACACAGACATATATATATATATACACACACACACACATATATATATATATACAATTGTATTTATTTATTTTTTGAGACAGAGTCTCTCTCTGTCATCCAGGCTGGAGTGCAGTGGCACGATCTCAGCTCACTGCAACCTCCTCCTCCCAGCTTCAAGTGATTCTCCTGCCTCAGTCTCCCGAGTAGCTGGGACTACAGGCACACAACCCATGCTCCGCTAATTTTTGTATTTCTAGTAGAGGTAGGGTTTCACCATGTTGGCCAGGCTGGTCTCGAACTCCTGACCTCAAGTGATCCACCCGCCTTGGCCTTGGGATTACAGGTGTGAGCCACTGTGTCTGGCCCCCATATATATAATTTGAATGAATGAATGAATGGACACTCAAAAAATGTTAGCTACTAGTATTTTTACAGAAACAATAGGCCCACAGCAAATATCTTTTCCCAAACGAAAAGGAAGTCCTCACCACAGAGATTATTTCACCACTCCAGAAAAACAGACAAAAGCTTTTAAAAGAGTATTTTGAGGCAGAGCACAGTGGCTCACGCTTGTAATCCCAATGCTTTGGAAGGCCAACGTGGGAGGATCGCTTGAGGCCAGGAGTTACCAACCAGCCTGGGCAACATAGCAGACCCCATCTCTACAAAAAATAAAAATACAATATTAGCCAGGTGTGGTGGCACACACTGTAGCCCTAGCTATTCAGGAGGCTGGGGTGGAAGGATTGCATGAGCTCGGAAGTTCGAGGCTACAGTGAGCTATGATCACGCCACTGCACTCCAGCCTGGGTGACAGAGAAAGAGCCTGTCTCTAAAAAAACAAAAGAATGAAATCGTGTTTTGCCCTCTGTTATCTGAAGTCCTTCTGCTTTCCTGAGGATGTCAGCGTCCACGTGGATGAGCATGCAATTCGCCTGACTCATCATCCCACGTTTTTCTCAGCTCTGACCTTTGCTTCCATTCCCCAAAGCCGCCACAGGAATAGCTCTTGTGATCCTTTCAGATGGCTAGATTTCTGAAATCTTAAACTCTGACATTCTTTCTACTTCCCGTCTGTGGCAGATTCTCTATTCCAAGGTGGCTGCAACAAGTTCTGCTATCCCGTGTGCTCTTCATTTATTTATTTATTTATTTATATTTTTATAAAATAAAATTTTTTTTTTAGCTCTGTCACCCAGGCTGGAGTGCAGTGGTGTGATCTCAACTCACTGCAACCTCCATTGACCGGGTTCAACAGATTATCCTGCCTCAGCCTTTGAGTAGCTGAAATTACAGGTGCCTGCCACCATGCCTGGCTAATTTTTGTATTTTTAATAGAGACAGGTTTTCATCATGTTGGCCTGGCTGGTCTTGATCTCCTGACCTCAAGTGATCCGCCCGCCTTGGCCTCCCAAAGTGCTGGGATTACAGGTGTGAGCCACCGCACCTGACAACTTACTCTTGAAGTAAAAGAAGTACATTCAAAACCAAGGGAGAACATTGACTAATTGATTGTATGAGACTTCACAACTGGACCGGGGCAAATATTGTGGAGTGCTATATGCATATACCGTGGAGTGCTAAGGTCTGGGCTTCGTGTGTAGCCATGATTCAAATAGTGAACACTGTACTCAGTAGGAAAATTTTCACCCCTCACCCTCCTCCTATCCTCCCATCTTTTGGAGTCTCCAATATCTATTGTTCCCCATGTGTACCTATTGTTTAACTCCCACGCGTGAGAACATTCAGTATTTGACTTTGTTTCTGAATTATTTCACTGAGGATAATGGCCTCCAGTTCTATCCACAGTGCTGCAAAATACATAATCTCATTCTTTATGTGGCTGAGTCATGTTCCGTGGTGTACATGTACCATATTTTCTTTATCCAGTCATCTGTTGATGGACACTTAGGTTGATTCCATATCTTCGCTACTATGAATAGTGCTGTGATAAACATATGAGTACAGGTACTTTTTGATTTATTGATTTCTTTCCCTTTGGGTAGATACCTAGTAGTGAGATTGCTGGTTGGACGGCAGTTCTATTTTTAGTTCTTTGAGAAATCTCCCTACTGTTTTCTGTAATGGTTGTACTAATTTACATTCCTACCAACAGTGTATAAGCGTTCCCGTTTCTCTGAATCCTCGCCAACATCTTTTGTTTTCTGACTTTCAATTTTTTTATTTTTATAGAGATGGGGATCTCATTATGTTGCCCAGGCTGGTCTCGAACTCCTGACCTCAAGTGATCTGCCCACCTTTGCGTCCCAAAGTTTGAGGTTACAGGCGCAAACCATCTCACCTGTTTTCTGACTTTTTACTAATAGCATGTGCTGGGTGTGGTGGTGGCTTATACCTGTAATCCCAGCACTTTGGGAGGCCTAGTGATGGCTTATACCTGTAATCCCAGCACTTTGGGAGGCCCAGCACTTTGGGCAAATCAACTGAGGTCAGGAGTTTGAGACCAGCCTGGCCAACATGGTGAAACCCCAACTCTACTAAAAGTACAAAAATTAGCTGGGCATGGTGGCATGTGCTACTCGGGAGGCTGAGGCAGGAGAATTACTTGAACCTGGGAGGCGGAAGTTGCAGTGAATCAAGATTGCACCACTGGACTCCAGCCTGGGTGACAAAGCAAGACGACATCATCATCATCATCATCATCATCATCATCATCAT
Organism: Piliocolobus tephrosceles; assembly: GCF_002776525.5. Taxonomy (NCBI): domain Eukaryota; kingdom Metazoa; phylum Chordata; class Mammalia; order Primates; family Cercopithecidae; genus Piliocolobus; species Piliocolobus tephrosceles. Next base: position 200,795 of record NW_022334940.1, read on the forward strand.
CATCATCATAGCATGCACTGTTCTTCAAAATAACTTTAATATTGCTCCCATGGTGAGGTTGGGTCTGTGCTCCCCCGCCTTGAATTCAAGAAAGTCTGTGACTGGCAGAAGTGATTTAAGGTAGGTCATAAAAGGTGACACCATTTCTCTGTGGTCTTCCTGGGATGCTTGCTCTTTGAACCCAGTCACCATGCTGTGAGGAAGCCCAGATCACAGGGAGAGGCCACATTTTGATGTTCCAATCAACATCCCAGCACAGGTTTCAGATGACAGCCAACATCAGTTGCCAGATATGGGACTGGTGAAGGCTTTGCAAAGACTCCAGCCCCAGCCACTGCAACAGCGTGAGAGACCCCAGTGAAAATCACCTACCTGAACCCATCAACTCCCAGAACCATGAAAAAAAAAAAAACATTGTTATTTCAAGTGCCTAAAGTTTTGGGGTTATATATTATGCAATAAGATTAACTTAAATATCCTCCTTTCCTTCTAGCTTTTTGAATCTCTTACTCACCAAACCTAGTCTCTCTCTGAAGACCTGCTCTGCTTTAATCAATATTTTCCCCATAGACCCAGTGAGGGGAAGGTTGGGTTATCTTCCTACTCTTTGTGGCTGCTCAGAGACCATTTCTCCTTCTCCTTCTCCTTCTCCTTCTCCTTCTCCCTCCTTCTCTTTCTCCTTCTCCTTCTCCTTCTTCTTCTTTTTTTTTTTTTTTTTTGTGACAGAGTCTGACTCTGTCACCAGGCTGGAGCCTGGTGGCATGATCTCAGCTCACTGCAACCTCCACCTCCTGGGTTCAAGTAATTCTCCTGCCTTAGCCTCCTGAGTAGCTGGGACTACAGGCTCCCACCATCACACCCAGCTAATTTTTGTATTTTTAGTAGAGATGGGGTTTCATCATGTTGGCCAGGATAGTCTCGATCTGTTGACCTCATGATCTGCCTGCCTTGGCCTCCGGAAGTGCTGGGATTACAGGCATGAGCCACCACACCCAGCTCTTTTTCTTCTATGTCTTCTTCCTCCCCTTCTTCCTCCTCCTCTTTCTTCTTCCTCTTCCTCCTCCTCCTTGACAGGGTCTCACCTCCCCAGGCTCAAGTGATTCTCCCACCTTAGCCTCCTGAGTAGCTGTGACCACATGTGCATGCCACCGTACCCAATTGATTTCTTTTTATTTTTTTGTAGAGATGGGGTCTCACTATGTCACTCAGGCCAGCCTCAACCTTTTGGACTCAAGTGATGCTCCTGCCTCGGCCTTCCACAGTGTTGGGATTACAGGTATGAAGTACTGCGCCCAGCCTAATTTTTCATCTTCTTTAGTTAACCTGTCTCTGTGTTCTCCAGCATTCTATTCCCTTGAATACTCAATCTCCTGTGAGGCTGCTGCAAGTCTTGGAATCTTTTTAGAATTTCCTCTCTAAGGGGCATTCATAATGTGGTGAGTTAATTTGCCCACAGTCCACAGTCCACATTGCAGCCAACAGCAAAGCCAAACGCCAGTCATGCCTAGATCTCCCTGCAAACCACATTCATCCTTATCTTGCACACATTTCCTTCACTATGCGAGGACAAGAACACTTTTGAGCTAATGAATGTGCATGTTCTCTGTTCAAAGTAAAACACATAATAAATAACCCCCACCAAGATGCTCACTTCCTGGTGGGCCTGCGTGTTAAAAGCGGTTGTCTTCAAATCTAACTCCTATGAATGTTTATACTTCTGTTTATTCTAAAACTCCCTAATTAGAGACTTCCCAGTATCTTGCAATTCCTCAATAAGTCATAGGGAGCCCAGGAATAATTTTTTGTTTTTTTTTTTTGAGATGGAGTCTCATTCTATCGCCAGGCTAGAGTGCAGTGGCACCATCTTGGCTCACTGCAACCTCTGCCTCCTGGGGTCAAGTGATTCTCCCTTCTTAGCCCGCCAAGTAGCTGGGACTACAGGCGTGAGCCACCACACCCAGCTAATTTTTGTACTTTTAGTAGAGACAGGATTTCACCATGTTGGCCAGGATGGTCTCGATCTCTTGACCTCGTGATCCTCCTGCCTCAGCCTCCCAGGTGCTGGGATTACAGGCATGAGCCACCGTGCCTGGACAGGAATAAATTATTCAAAAATAATTAGCAAAAGGCTTTACCTTGTTTTATCATTTAATTGGTGATCTTTTCCAGTTTAATTAGTCTCACCAATATAGAAAACATTTTTAGAAGAGGCCTCTGGCCGGGCGCGGTGGCTCAAGCCTGTAATCCCAGCACTTTGGGAGGCCGAGACAGGCGGATCACGAGGTCAGGAGATTGAGACCACCCTGGCTAACACGGTGAAACCCCGTCTCTACTAAAAACTACAAAAAACTAGCCGGGCGAGGTGGCGGCACCTGTAGTCCCAGCTACCCGGGAGGCTGAGGCAGGAGAATGGCATGAACCCGGGAGGCGGAGCTTGCAGTGAGCTGAGATCCGGCCACAGCACTCCAGCCTGGGTGACAGAGCGAGACTCCGTCTCAAAAAAAAAAAAAAAAAAAAAAAGGCCTCTTTGGGTGAAGAACAAGTGTCTTTCTAGCTGCTCTACAGAAGAAGAAGAAGAAAAGAACAAGGCCCATTTTAGGAACCTTTTAGCCATGAGTAGAACACAGCACAAGGAAAACTTTCTCTTTTATATAAGAAATATATTTTGGCCGGGTGCAGTAGCTCACGCCGGTAATCCCAGCACTTTGGGAGGCCAAGACAGGCAGATTACCTGAGGTCATGAGTTTGAGACCAGCTTGGCCAACATGGTGAAACCGTGTTTCTCTACTAAAAATACAAAAATTAGCTGGGCTTAGTGTTGGGCACCCATAATTGCAGCTACTCGGGAGGCTGAGACTTGAACCAGGAGGCGGAGGTTACAGTAAGTGGAGTTTGCACCATTGCACTCCAGCCTGGGTGACAGAGAGAGACTCCATCTAAAAAAAAAAAAAGGAAGGAAGGAAGGAAGAAAGGAAGGAAGGAAGGAAGGAAGGAAGGAAGGAAGGAAGGAAGGAAGG